>NC_056749.1:371125805-371248305 GCF_019279795.1 Protopterus annectens
TGACTATGTACTGTAAAATGTGTTTGAAAAGTATAGAATTGAAACAAAACCATTCCAACAGAAAAAAAATCAATTGCCATTTCAGTTCATTGCAAGTATGCATAAGCACTACTGTTACACGGGTCTATATTATAACAACGAACAATCAGATGATCAAACATTGTTATATCAACCCCTAAATGTTGAAAATCCAAAGCAGCGAACAACCAGAACAGCATTTTTTTTTCCCAGGGAAAGAAATCGCTGTTCCCAAAAAAAAAAAAAAAAAAAAAAACACTAAATACAAAATAAATTGGGGGGCTGCACCCCCACACCCCCTACTTAAATATACCAACTCCGAGACTGCACTACAGAGGAGGAAATGGCACAACCCAGATGGCTGCCCCAGCGATTTCTTTCCCTGGGAAAAAATTTGCTGTTCCGGCCATTTGCTATTTTGCTGGTTCGACATGTAGTGTTCGCTCTAACATCATTCGATCATCTGATCATTCGTTGTTCTAAAGTAGACCCTGTTACACATTTGCCCAAGTTGTATAAGCACTTCAATTGCTACCCCCAAGTTTATGCATAAGCACTTCCCATTCACAACTGTACTTCAACAAAGATAGTTTTTTATTGACTTGATACCTTGCATTACAACAGTACTGTGGATTTATTGTGCTTTCTTCTCTTTTATTTATTACTTTACTTATGCATTTCTTTTTACTTTGTTTGGCTTCTCTCCCTTTTCAGTTTCTTTTATACATGTTGAAATCTCTCAGGAGAATACTAGTTATGTACCTCCCAGGCTAGGAAGAGATCACCCTCTACCTGTCTGGGACCATCCTTGCAGGGACACAGTGGCGGCACAGGTCCTTTAGGAACACTCCAGCATGTGGCAGCCTGGCATCCCTCACTGAACAGGAGCTTCGGACTTCAGTTGAGGACACACTGCAAGCGGTAGTAGACAGAATTATGCCAGCTGAAGCCTCTCTTCAGCATGTAGAAGACACGCTCACCCAGTTGGTGCTAACTACCATCCCAACAAAGGCCCTTGTCGGGGGACATCAAAGACCTCCACTGCAACACCATCTGGCAGTGGACATGTTTGAGGCTCTGTGGATCAGGTACACAGCTGGGGCTTCCTCAGCCTTTCTTCCCTTACCATTTCTCATACACCCTATTCCTTATTTCCCATCCACAATACCCTCTTAAACAAAACTTTTGAAAATGGGGAGGGGTATATCCCCTGACAAAAAACATAGAGCCCATCCTGTCCCATCTCCTCCAGCTCAAACCCTCTTGCACAGCACCAGACTATGAATACTGCCCATAAATGAAGTAATTATATAGAAAAATATATAAATAATAAAAAGAGCAAAGAAATGCAAACAGAATGACAGTATGTGCATTGAAATTGTATGTTATACAGAGAGAAAGAAGTAAGTGAACAGACTGGAATAGTGAAACCAGACAATATTGAAATAAACTGAAGTATGACAGAAGTGGGATGCTCAGAAGTGAGCTAGAATAGGAAGGAGTATGCTAAAGAGAAGAAGATATAAATAAGTTAGAATGAAATTCAAAATATTAACTGTAGGTGGAGATATTTACAAAGTAAGTAAAATTGACTTTGGAGCAAAGAGTAAAAGGTAGTCCTTTAGTTTGACATGGACATTTTGGGAAGCTGGAGGTAGTACTCACTGGATTTTCAGGTTTTAATAAGTAGGTGGGCTACAAGTAGTACCCAGACTTGTTATATGATTTTTTTTGGACATGGGCAATATTTGTGTCTTTAGAGCGGGGAGATCTGAAAGGGAAGTACCTTTGTATAAGAGAGTTAATGGATGTGCAATTGCCAGGAAATTAAAGTATGTTGTAAACAAATTTAGTTGGCAGTAGCCAAGGAAGTTGGGGGAATTCCAGCCAATACATTTTTTTTTCTTCTGGTCCAAGGAGGGAATACTTGTAATACCATACAGAAAACTGCAATTTTGTTGTGGCATTGTTCAGGCTTATATTAGCTGAGATATGCAAATATTTATAAGAATAGAAGAGAGATACAGCACACAAGATAAAATATAGACTGTAGCTACAGATTTTCAGTAAGAAAGTTATAGGCTGTATAAAGGAAGTATTTTTTATGGTGTGTTTTAAATATGAATGTAAGATAGGAGTTGGTCCTCAATGACTACGCCTAGTACTTTTGTTTGAAAACTATTTCCAGCTCCAA
Organism: Protopterus annectens; assembly: GCF_019279795.1. Classification (NCBI taxonomy): domain Eukaryota; kingdom Metazoa; phylum Chordata; order Ceratodontiformes; family Protopteridae; genus Protopterus; species Protopterus annectens. Next base: position 371,128,018 of record NC_056749.1, read on the forward strand.
CGGGATGTTATGGGTGGAGAGAAATCTACACTTAGACTTCTGAATTGAGCATAATTTAAGAGTAAAGATCATTACTTTTTAGGCTATAGGAGTAGTTCATTGTGTCTTGACCAAGTCTTAATGAAGATAAATGATGCTCAGCAGGTAAGTGTAGCATCATCTGCATACTGGATAACAGTAGCATAGCCAGAGGCAGAAAGACGATTGTATATAAATAATTTAAACAGGAGAGGGACAAGAATAGACCTTTATTAGATGCCAATGGATGTGGAAAATGCAATCGCTATTTGACAGACTGTGTGATCAGGTTTGTAAGTCAAAAGACAGAATCAGATTTGGTAGAAAGGTTTCTTGTGTGTTTGTAAAAAGGAGAGAAAATGTACAAATGACTGACTGCTCATTTGAATGAGTCACATATGGCTGAATTGTGTTTTATGTAGTGTAAAAACCCTTTCTTTAATGGTATTATTACAAGACAGTTTTGTAGCTGTGGTTTACTGATATAGGGCTTTTTCAGTAAGAAAGAAGTGTTCATTGTTTTGTGATTCAGTTTTATGAGTCATTCAGTGTTTTGTGATTCTCTCTCTTGAGTTTTCTAACTTTCATGATATATTTATGACCAGAAGGTAGCTACTAAACCATTTCAAAGAAGAGGAGGCAAAATCAAGGTGAGAAAGAGTTTGAAAGAGTTTCAGGTGGCAGACAGTATCATACACCTAAGAAAAATCGAGGAATATAGGGGACGGTTTTTGCATTCATTTCCTTCTTTGACAGATTGTGTTGCAAAAGTATATGAAGGCTATGGTTATACTATGACTAAGGTAAAGGCATTTTTGTAAGGATAAGAACAGATTATTGTCTAAGAGGTAATTAACAAATTGAGTACAGATGCGGCTGTATATGATTTTTTAATGAGGAAAAAAAATAATGATTCTATGGTAGATTAATAGTTCTGTAATTTACAGTCCTAATGTAAAGGAAGTATTAAACTTTGTTTCCATAACTTAGTGACAGTAAATGCCATTATTTTTTTTGGGTTCAGAAATAGAATAATCTAGGAGAATGGCAAAAGGGTGTAAAATGTTTTTTAATATGTTCATTACATGCCAAACACACCCTGTTTCTTCTTGGGAAACACTCTCACATGCCTATGAAAATAAGTGGTTATTTTCCAATATAATCACTCATGCTGTCATATGCTTTCTTTTATGTTCTTTAGTTATCAGTTTAAAAAAGTTAAAATAAGCAGTAACTAACTTTACCATAAATCAGACGATCCACACCTGACATTTTGGATGCAGCATATTTTCCTTAGTGATTATCAGAAGAGTTAAAATGTCTACTCATAGTCATTATTGAATGTGATTTTCATTACACACCCTTTCAAATACATGAATAAAATGATCAAAATAACCCACTCTTTAAACTGTGGAAACAATTCAGTACTGAATTTAACTTCTGGGATTCAGCTTCTGAACCCATTACTAATGTGCTGCTGATCATTAGCATAGCTAGGGCAGGGCAAGAGGGGCAACTGACCTGGCAAATGTGTTGGGAACGCGATCAGCTGATCCCAATCTCCCTTTAATCTGATACCTTATTGCATTTGCATTCAGTCCTGAGACCTGTAACACTTCATGTGTAGTCTATGCTGTAGCAACTGATTGCTACATTGTAGCAAGCAGTTTGCTACATTTTTTTTTTAACTTAAACCTGATTACTTTAGTGCTCTGTACATGCAGGGTATAAACTATAGCAACTGTTTGTTACATTTATAGCAAGCAGTTTACTACAGTTTAAAAGGAAGAATTTGTTTTAATTAAAACATGAGTGCCATAACACTCCTTGCAGTTAGGTAGCAACATTTTGAGCCAGAATTATAGAAAGCTGAGACTGAGAGATATGCCCAACCCTATCAAAGAATACTGCTGTTTAGCACCTCAGTGCACTGAAAGTGCACCCAGTTCCATAAAAGTAAATATAAGATAAAAAATGCACTTGCAGTTATTTATTAATAAAATAAGTTGAGGGAGGGTTGGGGGCAGAACAGCAAAACAGGACCTGAATGGCTGGGGCAGTGGAAGGGATCTTGCATCTGGCCATCTGACTGCTGTGCCGGTAGAAGGACTGCCCATTTTTTTCTGTACTTTAATGGAAGAGCTGGGGTGGGCATATATCTAACTGTAATAAACCGATAATTGAGATTGGCTTATTATAGTGAAGTGTTTTTTTTTTTCCTCTTCGCTTGAAGAGCTGAGGGGGTGGGGTGCTGGTTCATAGTACAGGCCCAGGTTGCTGGCTGAGCCAGCTATGCTTCTGTTGTTGATAACAGGCCAACATCTCTGGTAGTGTTGCATCTTTTTTTGTCTTGCTGCTTCTCCCTTTCCTGAGCCATGACCAAGTAATGTTGATGCTTCCTGTCCTCCTCTGCCCCATGTCCTTTCTCCTTTTTCATCTCAGTCTGTTGCATTCTCTCAGATGCCTCATTCTCCATGCATTTTATCTCTAGTTCATTAATTCTAGCTGGGTTCTAGAATGATCTGGGATGGACTGAGTTGCTCTGCTGTATGTTCTACACATTCAGCCATTACTTGGTTATTTTCAACTTTAGTGGTTTGCATTTTAGCTGCACATGAATCTGATATTATGCCTTACTTGGACATACCTTAACATGAAATTTTGGTGGTTTTGCACTCCTTGGCTAGCTGTGATTCTGGCATTTGCCAAATTCCACAGAGCTCATTTTTCTGATTCCTTAATGTTCCTAATAAAAATGAAATCTGCTGTGCAAAATAAACTACTATGTATTTACTATGTGGCTGCAAGGCTATGCATATTTGTTTGGTTACTGAAACTGTTTTCAAGCATATAAAAGTCCAGTTTACAAGATCTAAAAATTAATGATTACTGCCTACAAATTAATATGTGAAGAAAAGGAATATAATCATACCTGCTGTTACCATTTAATATTTGGCATACTGGGGCTATGGGTTCTAAATCCTGCACCACTGCCATCAATATTTGATGTGATATGTAACCAGCAGTATGGGGTATGACTCCTAATATCAATACCAATTAAAACTCAATGGAAATTTGACCTCAAGTTATATGGTAAATGTGCACTGCTGTATTGCATAATAGCAAGTATCTTCCATACCCAGATAAGCTGCACACTGCACAACAACAGATCAGGGTTATAATCACGGTCATCCTTGAGAATATCACTGACCTCAGGTCAAACTCAGTGACTTTAATTGCAATTTTTCTACAAGTAATAGAATATTTACATGAATTATTTTCCACATTCACTCACAAAATATTTTTAAGAATGAGGAGTAAGCAGTGACTCTCAAGAATCAATTTCCTACTTCCCAAGCGTTAAGGTATGCTACAAACTGCCATAGCTATCAAAAGAAGAATATATCTTACTTGTTAATAGCCAGCACATATGCTGTAAATGCTTTTTATAGAGTGGGTTGGAAATATCTATTTAATGTTCTTGAAACAATTGGCTTTCCCAATACATTTCTGCAATTATTAAGCAATTTATATACAGGCTCCTCAGTATGCATAAAGGTAAACACAGAACTGTCTGTGACCTTTGAGGTTACTACAGACAGAACTGTCTATGACTTTTAAGTTACTACAGACACAAGACAAGGATGCCTAATGCCCCCACCACTTTTAATTGCAAATGACTTACAGTTAATGACTATAAAGTTAAGGGCACATGCAGTTATAGGATTCAAGACAGAGGATGAGGAGATTAAAACTGCGCTAAATAAAGATGACCTTTTAGTCTACTTGGCAGATCTAGAAAAAAATGTGCCCCTATTAATGGAAATTCTTCAGGAGTTTGACACTATATCAGGATATAAAATGAATACCTGGAAAACACAGGTGGGTGGTAGAAATAAATTACAGCCTTTGGCAAACTTAAGGGCTGCTTTTCCCAGAAATATGGGGTGAACAAATGAAGTACATAGGAATAGCAGTTACCCCTAATGTTTGACAGACAGTAAGGACCACATATAATAAAGTATAGACAAAGGTTTAAGAGTGTATTGTAAGCATGGAAGAATATATAGCTAGATTTAGGCCAAAAGGTACAAGCTCTACAAATGTTTATACTGTTCCCAACATTGTATATTTTTCAGGCATTATCAATAAATCCAGGGAAATGTTTCTTCAGGAAATGGAAGAATATTATAATGAGATTCATATGGGGAAACTCAAAGCCCCAAGTAGCCTGGGACTATCTAACCTAGCCCAAAACAGAGGGTTGGGGGTGCCAGAAGCACTAGGATATGGAAAAGCAATGCTGAATTAAATAAGTGAGTGGCAGGATGGTTGAAAATTGAGAATCAAGCATTAATTTGTAGGAGGGGGACAGACCGAGGAGATAGTATATAGAGAGGTGTTACAGACACTTTACAGTGGGTGCTAAGGAAGGAAGAAATGGGATGCTAAGAAGTGGATAGTGCCAATACAAGTACCAATGAAAAACAAGCAAATAGGGAAAGGATTATAAGGATGGACAAAAACATTGTCAGAATTGTTATACTGGACACTGCTGGAGGAAACACACATTTGTTTTAACTAGGGAATAGGGACAGAATTAAAGACACATTGGGGGTGGTGAATAAGTATTACCTGTTCTACAAGGGACTTAGGAAAGTCTATTTCAAAATTAAAAAGAAGCTGGTGGGGAAAGATCAGGGCAATCCCTGGATGAAGCATTTTGAAAGCTTACACAAGTAACAATGGAACCCTAAGATAGCATTATCTAGATTAAACAGCTTAGTCAACACCCACAAACTCAAAAGCATGCAACATTTCAAAGCCAAATGAGAGAAAGTAATATCTAAAAAGCAGTGAAACGGGGTATATGTGGTCATTAAACTATTCACAAGATTGAGAAAAATCCAGATATTTGGCTGTAAATGCCTCCATAAATACTTTTATACATGAAGCAGGATGGCAAAATATTTTGAACTACCACAGGATACTGGTGGAGGTCAGATGCAAATAGCACAGTGACTTGGCTCCATATATTGTAGAGGGAATGTTACAATTAAAAAGGTTTAAAAAAAAAGAAATACAAGGAAGATTAAATAAACTTTTCCCAAATGGAATGGGTCTTGCATAACATATTTTTCTCCGGGGAATACTTGGAAGTGTAGCAATGCAAAAAAATGTAGACAGAACATTATTGGGAATAATCATTTTAGCAGCCAAGAAGACAGTTATAAGAAGATGGACTAACTAATACCTCCTAACAGTGGAAGAATTATTAGGGTTAATAAGAAAATTATACAATACAGAAAATCTGCTGCAAAAATTCACAAGAGTAATCTCCCTAAAAAGAAATGTGCCAAATGGTTATCTCTGAAAAAATAGAGAGAAGTTTGAGACAGGTCCCCCTAATTTATTTAAACTTATTAACACAGTTCAATGTTATTTGCATTATTAGACATCTTGTTTTATAGTTTATTGTACCTGTAATAATAGCTTATTGTGAAGCATCAAACTATTTTAGTCTTGTTTTTCAAGTTGCTTTCTTGATTTGTAACTTGTAGTTAACATGTTATATGGGTGTTATCTTGGGTATATTGATAATGGATAATGCCAACACTCATAAAAACATTTGTCCAAAAAATAAATAAATAAATAAGACACTTTCTTACAGAAGCCAAGCTTTAAATACTTATATGGTAGTGATTAGTGTTGAGAAGTTGCCTTTCTTAATGAGTGGATGTCATACACTTGTAGTTATATATAAGATGCACAAACCCTTAATCCAATAAATAAACCAACAGCCACAAGCACTCAAAGTTAAATAATAAAATTATTTACATGAAATCAATATGTTAAAGCATTTAATTCCAAGTAAATATGCTGATCCTTGCTGTAATCCCACCTCCACCTTAAATGCATCTGTCACTCCCACTGCAGATCTCACCGCTGTCACACTACCCTTGTACATATCCTGTACCACTCTTACATACTTCTCTGCCACTCCCGAATTCATCATGCAATACCACAACTCCTCTCTAGGCACCCTGTCATATGCTTTCTCTAAGTCCACAAAGACACAATGCAACTCCTTCTGACCTTCCCTGTACTTCTCCATCAACACTCTCATAGCAAACATTGCATCTGTAGTGCTCTTTCCTGGCATGAAACCATACTGCTGATCACTAATCATCACCTCCCTTCTTAACCTAGCTTCTACTACTCTTTCCCATAATTTCATGCTGTGACTGATCAATTTTATCCCTCTGTAGTTACTACATCTCTGCACAACACCCTTATTCTTAGAAATCAGTACCAAAACACTTTTTCTCCACTCCTCAGGCATCCTCTCACTTTCCAAGATTTCATTTAACAATCTAGTTAAAAATTCCACTGCCATTTCTCCTAAACACCTCCAAGCTTCCACGGGTATGTCATCTGGACCAACAGCCTTTCCATTCTTCCTCCTCTTCATAGCTATCCTTACTTCCTCCTTGCTAATCCGTTGCACTTCCTGATTCTCTATCCCCACATCATCCAACCTTCTCTCTCTCTCTCATTCTCTTCATTCATCAGCCCCTGAAAGTACTCTCTCCATCTGTTCAACACACTCTCCCCGCTTGTGAGTATGTTTCCCTCATTATCCTTTATCACCCTTACCTGCTGCACATCTTTCCTAGCTCGGTCCCTCTGTCTAGCCAGTCGGTACAGGTCCTTTTCTCCCTCCTTAGTGTCCATCCTTTCATACAACTCTCCATACGCTTTATCCTTAGCCTTTGCCATGCACCTCATTTCCTTATACTCCTGTCTACTTTCTTCATCTCTCTGACAATCCCACTTCTTCGCCAACCACTTTCTCTGTATACTCTGCTGTACTTCCTCATTCCACCACCAGGTCTCCTTGTCCTCCTTCCTCTGTCCAGATGTCACACCAAGCACCTTTCTAGCAGTCTCCCTTACTAGCTCGGCTGTAGTTACCCAGCTGTTTGGTAACTCTTCACTGCCAACCAGTGCCTGGCTTAACTCTTCTCTGAACTCCACCTCACAATCACCCTTTTTCAATTTCCACCATTTGATCCTTGGTGCTGTCCTCACTCCTCCTCCTCTTCTTGATCACCAACGTTATTCTACAGACCACCATTCTATGCTGCCTAACTACACTTTCCCCCAAACCACTATACAGTCTCCAATCTCCTTCAAACTCGCCCTCCTATAGTTCCTACTCATTGTCTCTGCACTACCAGCATACTCCAGTCTAATTCACCCATTCCTTTCCCTGATTAAGTCCACAGTAACAACCTGATAACATGGATGGGCAGTTTCCAACCATCTCTGTAGTCAGTCTGATGAAGATGGGCATCCTGAGGCAATGTAGTAATTGTCTCATGTATACTGACAACCGCTTAATCTTGAAACAAGCAAATAGTATATGTGAGAGATGTAGTTATACTATGAAAATGGAGGCAAGACTCTCACATACAGACAAATCAAATGCTAAACAGGTTGTCAGCATTCACACATTACTTCCCAAACTAATTAAGGATTTAACACAAACCCACATATGCTGAGGTACTCACTAGTAACTTACTAAAAACTCTGAGGCCTCCCAACTGCTGCTTTCAGAAGCCACATATACATACAATAAAATAAACAACCACAACATATAACAATATACACACCAGTGTCTCAGCAAAGAAGCCCACAAGATGAAAACACTAAACCTAACATACTGGTCATAGGAGAGATTATAGTGAGACACAATGATGTCCCCCTCATCAGGCTGCATAAGAAGGTTACAGTTAGCTGCCTGTGAGGTGCCTAGATCGATCAGCTCACACAAGCACTCAAGTCACTCAGCCACAAGTACCAGTATGACTCTGTCATATTCCTATTGAGTGTGAATGACCTGAGATGTACCTCCTTGGACTATGTGAAGAGAGACATGAAAAAGCTCTCAGATTATGTGTCACAGGCAGGTATGTGCCTGGCTTTGAGCAGCTTTCTACCTTTGCCAAGGATGATGTCACAGTAGAAACAAAAATGATTGACAAATTGGTTTAACTTTTGTTGTCAGTCCAAAGGAATCCAATATTTGTCAGTCTGACATGATAGACAGGCAACACTGTTTTGCCAGAGATGGTCTGCACCTGTCTCCTCTAGGTTTTATGATACTGGCATACACTTTGCCACCCCTATAGAGCCTTTTTAGGTAGTACCAAAGTAACCAAACTCCCAATGTAATAAAAGCTTCTCTTCATAAGCTCATGGTACTGCTGCTTGGTGATAGGAGTCTAAACAAGAAACTGCAATCCCTAGAACTCCTCCTAACCTTGGAAAATGTTGACATCTGTGCAGTCACTGAGACATGGTTCAAAGCCACAGAAAGCACTCTGACCATGCAAAGCTATAATGCCTTCCATACATTCAGACCACCAACTGAGCAAGTAAGAATCAAAGGAGGAGGTGTATCCATCTTCATAAAGGATAAGTACTCCTCAAGACTGGTCAAACAGAATGACTCTGCTCCATGTCCAACTAACCATAGGCAAAATCCCCTGCCACATCATCACTAGCTATAGCTCCCCCACCATGAACCAGGAAAAACATACTGCATACTTGGATTTACTGAAGTCACTCACCACGCAGCCCAATATCTTACTCTTGGGTGATTTTAACTATCCTACCATTGACTGGGGAACATACACAGCAATGAGCATGCAGGCTGAGAGGTTCTTGGATTTTGTCAATATAATGCTCTGACAAAGTAGGTCAGCACATCCATTAGAGGCTCAAATATGCTGGACATACTACTCACTAACATGGGGGAAGGTTGCACCCCCCCCCCCCATGTAATGGCGCCTTTGAGAAGCTTGGATCATAAAATGGTCTCCTTTAAAATAAATATAAGGCTAGATACCCCATCAAGCTCAAAAATGATAAAGAATTTATCCAAGACAAATTATCTTTTATGAGGTGATAATTTCAAAGCTCGAAAACACAGAATCCTATACAGAAGTGTACACCAATGCCCTGTATAGCCAGTTGTATTGAATCAACAGTTCTGGAACAGATTAAGCCCAGGTCTTGCCTAAAAAACAAGCCACCCTGGTGAACCCCTGGTATAAATAAGGCTATACAACAAAAGAAAGAAACTAACATCCAAAAATAAGTGGGAACCGGCTCAAAAAAGAAGAAATCCCTCACTAGTCTAAACAAACAAATGAAAGATCTTATTTATTTATTTTCAGTCTGATGAGTGGGGAAGTCCACTGGGCCAAGAAAAGCTCATTTGCAGTGGAGGCCTGGGGAGAAAACCTCCAATGAATAATTACAAGCATACACAAAGCAGTATAATCATCTAAATCAGGCTGAGAAAACAACATAATACATATGGGTATAATACAATCTTGCAAAGAAATACAAATAATAGGGCATTGTTGGGAATTTTGTATGTACAAAGTTAGATACATTTTGTGATATAAGAAAATCTAACAAGGTTAGCCAAGGTGCAAATGAAGGCCATCTGGTATTGGCTTAATGGAGTGTAGTAGTAGACAAAGTAATAGTATGAGAAGTAGGTGTAGCAGGGGATGGAGATAAGAGTAGTTAGAGGAGAAAGTTAATGTTGGAGAGTGGCATTGGCATGCCCATTTTGAAGACAGATTTGAAGATGGTGTGGTTTGGAGTACTGCAAAGGGAGGGGGAGAGAGAGAGAGTTCCATAGTTTAGATATGAAGTAGGATAGTAGGAGGTGGCCAGGGGGTCATGAGGGTTTGTAGATTTGTAGGAGGTTTTGGTTCTCTGATCTGAGTGAGTGGTTAGGAATACAGGGGGTTAAGGTGGTAGCGAGAGAGGGGCAACTGGAAGGTTTCAAGATGAGATTGTAGGCAGTGGTGAGTTAGAGGAAGTTCAGGTAATCTGGTAATTTGAGCCACTGTAGAGTATGGAGAGACCAGCAATGGTGGGATGAGTTTTTTGAATTTGCGGCAGATTTGCTTATTTTATTGTAGCAGGATTCTAGTTTGGATTGTAGGCCAAGTTGGAGACTGGTTAGCAGAGAGCGCCATCCATGAGAGAGTGGAGAAGGAAGGAGGAGGCTAGGGTTTTTCTGATGGAGGGGGTGAGGTGGTGGCTGTCGGTACAGGAGTCCTGGTTTTTGGTGTTTTTTTGATGATAGTTTGGATATGGGTGTCGAATTTTAGATATTCATCAATGATAGCACAGAGCAGTTTAGTATTTGATATAATTTCGATGGGGACATTATTCTGGCTGAATACAGAGAAGGAGGTTTTGTCGATCGGGGAGTTTCTAGAGGAGAAAAGATCTGGTCAAGTCCTCAAAAGTGATAAATGAAGGCAAGGTAGAAAGATAAGGTTCCAAACAAGAAAATTTAATGTTAGCGCTTTCGTTCAAACAGTATTTGAACGTCATCAGACAAAATCATTTACAAAATACAGGTGTTAAATAATCCACAAGCACCAAACAGAATAAAGTTATCCCAAAGAACCCCCCTTCAAATCCATTAAAGCTAAAACACACATTATGCATATTTACAAATGTAAAACTGATACATTTTGTGAATGATTCATCAGTTGGTGTTTAATTTCTGTCTTTTTGAGTAAGTCCTCAAAAGTGAATTATGAACAAAATAGCCTCCCTTGCCAAGGAAAATCACAAAGCATTTTTTAAGTACATCCAAAATTTTAATGGGAATACCTAGCTATGCACAGAGCTGGTTGTGGATGGCACCACCCATGCTCGACTGGAGGAAATAGACAATATGCTAGCTGACAGATTTGAATCAATGTTCACCCCCCCCCCCCACGTCCCCTCGGGTCATCACCCAAAATATACCTGCCACCATTCTTCAGTCTATTATCTCAAGAGAGCAGGTCATCTCTGAGCTCTCTAAGGCTAAAAACACAACATCAAATGGCCCTGATAACATCCTGGGTTGCCTTTTAAATAACATAAAACATGACCACGCAGACACACTTGGATCCCTAATTAACTACACCCTCCAGACAGGCTATGTTCTTGCAGAATGGAGGAAAGCAACAGCCATCCCTCTGCACAAGAAGGGACCATCAACCAACCTAGGGAATTATAGACTGATAAGCCTGACTAGCCTCATCTGTAAGGTCATGGAAAGAATCAACGTGGCCCTTATCAGCAAGGACACAGGTAATCTACAAACTCTGGGCCTATCACTTTTGTGTCGCTACACAAATAAACGGGTCTTCATGGGTTCTGTTTAAGCAGCTTTATTTTATAGAAACACATTACTGTAAAGCTTATTTGACTATAACTTATATTCAAACTAACTGCTGTGATCATACATGCTTACACACTGGCTGCTTCTTCAAAATGTCTCTAGGGATTGCACGTGTCTAGAATTTATAAGTGCACGCTCAGCCTCGCATGCTTCCTTAAAGACATAATGTAAACACACTACACTCTGATCTACATCCTCCCTTTTGAGAAATAGATCATTCAATGTGTCATGAGATATTTAGCATGCAGAAATCACAAATAATCTAGAGACATGCATTATACAATATTAAGTGCACATGTATATACAATCAAGTCCACGTTGCTGTGTATTTCACACTAGGCTTAGAAACTTGTCCATATCATGTGACATAAAATTGAAAATCAGTTTTAGCATCTGGAACAGTCTCTGCAAAATGGTTGACCTGTGGAATGTTCAAATTACTCTCTGGAACAGAATCATACTTTTGAACACATACTGGTCTGGAAACAATGTCTGACTCAGTCTTTGATTTAGAATCTGCATCACAGATACAAGGTTGTGATTGCAATGGTGATGATTCTGATACAGGAAAATATGTCTGCTATTCCTCCTATACTCTACACCCTCGGAACTTACCCAATAAGATCTCGGCTCAGCACAGATGCCCGTTATCTGTTCTAGTGGATCAAAACCTTTCTCTGTTTGGATTCGTATTGTCTCTCCTTCCCTCAACGAACGATGTAATCTGCTCGATCTGCCATAACTAGATTTCTCTATATTACATTTCTTCAACAACTGAGCCTTAATTGTTTTATTGTTCTTAGAGTTAGGCTTCAAAAAAACTTGATGAATTAGGTACCGTAGTTCTAGTTTGTCTGGAAAGTAGTTGAGCAGGTGAGCCAAGAATATCAACATGGGGTATATTTCTGAGATTAAGAAAATTCAAGAATACATCAGTATTGTCAAGCTTTGACTTTTCAAGTAATTGCTTTGCACTCTGCACTGCACGTTCAGCTAGACCATTAGACTAAGGATATTCAGGACTAATAGTGACATGTACAAAGTCCCATTCTCGCGCAAATTTCTGAAACTGGCTAGTAAATTGAGTACCATTGTCAGAATAAAGTTTGTGAGGACTACCATGAACTGAAAAAATGACGTTTAAGCTTAGTGATAACAGCTGTTGAGGTTGAATAGCATGACCATAAATATAATCGTGAAACTTGGAACATGCAAAAACTATTACTAGAAGTTCTTTTTCAATTTGAGCATAATGTATCTCTGTTTAAGTGTCCTAAATGCATAGGCCACTGGTCTGCCCTTTTGTAGAATAACTGCACCAAGATGAAAATTGCAAGCATCACAGGATAGGTCAACTGGTTTATTCACATCATAGTACCTTTACGGGGTTCTGCTTATAGTCGTCAAATGCCTTCTGATGATGTTGTAACCATGACCATACAACATTTTTTCATGTTAGCTCTCTTAATGGTGTATTGAACTCACTGAAATCTGGTATAAACTTGCTCAAATAGCTGACCATGCCCAGTAAACACTGTAAACTCTGCACATTATCTGGTGCTGACATCTCTAAAATAGCTGTTTGTTTGGTTGGGTCAGGTTTTAAGCCTGTAATTGTAAACAAATGTCGTACGTAGGTTACTTCTGGAAGTCTGAATTTGCACCTCAGGGGATTGAGCTACAAATTTATTTCATGTGCTCTGTCTAGAACTTTCTTGAGGTTTCTGTCATGCTCTGTTTGTCATCGCCTCTAACTAGTAGATTGTCTACTATTATGGCACAAGGATAACCTGAAAAAATTTGTTCCATTGCATGCTGAAAAACTTCACTTGCAGAATTGATTCCAAATGGCATCCTTAGACATCTGTATCTGCGAAACAGGGTACTAAAAGTAGTTAAAGCTGAGGATTTACAATCAAGCAACACTTGTTAAAATGAACTCTTTGCATCCAAAACAGAAAATACAGTGGCATTTGGTATTAGAGCTGTGACTTCCTCAACTGTGCCCATTAGATGATATGGCCTATCAAATCTCTAGGGTCTATGCATATTCTGATTTCATCTGAGCCTTTCTTGTGAGCGGCTACCATGGACAACACCCGTTCAGTTGGTTCTGTGACTGGATAAAATCACACTTGCTGCACCATCTTATCCAACTGAGCTTTGACTTTATCTTGCATAGTTATTGGAACTCTTCTTGCTGGTCTGACCATTGGAGTGACTTCAAAGTCTAATTTCATAGAATACACATCTGGAAGCTTGACCAACTTGTCATCGAAAACATCTGCATACTCAGAGAATGACTTTTGCAAAACTCGAACTTGGAACCGCACTCACATAATGAACTTCTTTAGCAAAAGAAAGCAGATTCATTCTCAAGCCATCTTTGAGACCTAGTAAAGAATGCACTGGTCATCTGACTACATAGAATAATAAGTTCTCAGGCAAATAACATGGAAGTATTACTGAACCTTCAGTTTGAATTTCTTCACCTCCATACGCAACAAGTCTTGCACTGCTGATTACATTGAGTTGTTCGTTGGTTCTCACTTTTGCAAATTATATCTGCTGATATAACATTGCACTTTGATCCAGTGTCTACTTTCAGCTCTGTGGATTTCCCATTGATCTGAACTGTGCAAAACACTTCACCAGTGGCGGCTGGTGACTTCAAATCACAGGGGGGCTGCAGGAGACAGCTGAATGAGTGGGGTCAAGGGGAAGGGGTGTGGTCAACCATAAAGGGGAGGAGCTATGCACAAAACCACAAAAAACTAACTTTAATTAAATATACTGCCCTGGGTGGCAAACCATCATTATGAAAGTCCAATCAAGACAAAAATAAGTGTAGAAGAATAAAAATATTTCAATGCATTGGCTGCATGACAGCTTACTTAATATCTAGATGGAAACAAAAGGTTGTGAGGCATGAAAAATAAATTACTTTTCAAATACATTACTGGAATGCCAGTCAAAATCAAGTATAAGAAAACCAGAAGCACTCAACTCAAACCACTTCTCCTTGCACTGCAGTTCTAATTATAATATATTCAGCTTTATTAAAGTACCAAGTAACATGCTGAAAGTAGAAATCTATGTGATGCCCCCACTTGTAAAATGTTTCTTATCCAAAAAGACCTGCTGCCTGACAACTTGTTTCATGGGGAAAACATGATAAAAGTAAAAAAATGAAAAGCAAACAAGAAACAAGCTCAAGATACATTGCTTAAAGGATTACTGTACAGGTTATGGACCACACATGATTGGCATTCTGTTTAGTTTACGGGTAAAGTCTGTAGAGATGACTGGAAGTCTCCAACAAGTGTAATGAGCTTTTAAAATAATGGAATCCTGTCCTTTAATACCCAAGGCTTATACATTATCTAGTCAAGTATTCTCTGCATGGCAACAACAGAAAGGCTTTCAATGTTGGCAGTTATTTAACAGTATGCTTATTAAAGCTTACTTGCATCTTACGATGTCAGACAAGCTTACCTTATGGTCATTAAAGCATTGCTACTTAAACACAGAGCAACAGGCACTTTGAGTAATAAGCATAAATCAACAGTACAAAAATATGACAGAAACCAGACCATTCTGCAAAATCAAGGACAGATGAAAAGCCACTGTAGTACTTATGCAGTGTGTCCTCCCCATCCAAGGTAGATACAACTACTCCTTGCCTTGCTTGGACACATCCAGAGTCACTACATGGGGGAGTGGGGTGCAACAAGCATGTCACAATTTGAAATCTCTCTGGCTGACTGTGATGGCCCTGACATTTGTCATACCTCTCAACCTCAAGAGCAAGAAATCTGGACCAAAGCCATACACAGAAGTGGGACAAAGGCCCAAAAATAAGGACAATTTTTAAATATTGCTCTAATAAACTTAGAAAGATAATAGAATAGGTCTTGCATTAGTATGAATTTTCTGAAGGGTATAAAATCTGAAACTTAAATGTCTGTCATTTTTTAACTTCAGTCTTTAGTGATTTGTCACTAATTTGCCAAAAAACACAATTTTATGAAAAATGGACCAAAAATGTGATGCAAAAATATAAAATAGACACACAATACAGCTGCTACCTGTCAAAGAAGGGACACTTTAATATTAGTACTGCTACCTTGAGCAGCTGACAAAATAAAAGAATCTACATGCATTTCAAGTAATCTATAGCTTTGATTATTACAGTTATTTCTTAATTGTAACCCTCCATGTTTTCTTCCAAAATTGCTATTTTGCGGAGGGATTATTAGGGGGAAGAGCAACATTTTAAGCCAAAAATTGGGGACAGTTGAGAGGTTGGCTATGCCTAATTCTATAAAGCAATTTATTTGCATGTACCTCTCAACCTGTTAATGCAGTAAATCTGAACAAGGCCAAATATATTAAGGGCACATATAAACAGTACTAAAAATTGTTCTTGTATAAATTGAGACAGTTGATAGAACAGCTCTTACTTTAACATGCATTTTTCTGAAGGTTATGAAGTCTGAAACTTATTATTTAGTGACTTCTGGCAAATCATTTAGGAATTAAAACTACAAATTTTATGAACAAACCAAAAATAAGAAGCAAAAATCTATTCATTCTTTGAAAATCTGGACAGTTGGGAGGTATAGTTCAGCTGGGCCTGTCTGAGTTTGCTGCCCCTCCCCCATGACAAAATAATGGTTGAATGGAGCCTCTGCAGCCATTCCAATGAACCATTACTTGGCTATTTCACTCCATTTACCATAAACACTAATGTGCATACTGCTTTACTTCTATGATGAGTTGGACTTCATTTAAAAGTTTTATTTTGTATTTTACAGCACAAACACTAAGTCATCTGTTAAACAAAGCAATGCAGTCTCACAATGAAAACTTAGCATTAAAACTTCTCTGCCCTTGAAACTCACATTCATTGAAACAGCATTGAAACCCACATTCAAAGAAAATACATTTTGCCAGTGGCAGATAAAGATTAATTTTGGGCTGTTTTCAAATCATAGGCCCCTTGCATATGAAACATACATGTGCTCTTTGATACACCTTCCTCATTGTACTAAAATTATATTCCTTGTACAATACAGTACACTTGTTAGAGGGTGTTTTAAATTTGTTTTGAACATTTTTCCAGTAAGCAATGAAACAAACCATATGCACCCATAATGGCAAAACTGCCCAGTTGAGAACATTTATCATAAAAAGTCTACTCAGACTTCCACAGTCCACCATTATTAGTAAATATACACAATTCTACAGTCCACCATTATTAGTAAATATGCACAATTCCACAGTCCACCATTATTAGTAAATATGCACAATTCTACAGTCCACCATTATCAGTAAATATGCACAATTCTACAGTCCACCTTTATCAGTAAATATGCACAATTCTACAGTCCATTATCAGTAAATATGCACAATCTCTGAAGTAAGTCATCTAAATAATTCCACATTAAAGAAATCTGTAACTAATGAAGTGGTTGCTGCTAGCAATCACCTTTATATTTCATGGTTTCATCGAAAAATAAAGTGTCTGTTGCCCCTCAGGAATAAATTGCCTATATTACATTAAAAATGATAAGCTAGTAATAATATTGCAAGAGGAAATGGATGGCAAACTGATAACGAACTCATAGTTAGTATCTTCACCAAGGAAAACATTCTCAGTACGGCAGCATCCACCCCTTGTGGGAGTAGAACCCACAGCCTTCTGCATCAAAAGCAAGTACACAACCTGTTGTGCTATAGTATTAACTAGGCAAAGCACTAAACTTCTATTCCCCTGCAGCTCTCAGCTCCTTGTAAAATCTACTCAATACTCAACTGCATCTCAACTTCACAGCTCAAGAAAACTGGGAAAGCCAAAATGTATTGGGGGTCAAAAGTCCAAAAACAGGGACACATTAAACATTGCTTGTATAATCTTGGAAAGTTGCTAGAATAAAATGTTGTGTTGCCACCATATATTTTACTGCCAAGGTCCCTGAGCAAAAAGCAGTCAGAGTAACATACCACTACGCCACATCAGCTGCTTTGTAAAAGAGAGGAAGACTGAAACTTAAATGGCTATCATTTAGTGAATTCAGTTCTCACCATATCTGTCAACCTCTTAGTACAAAACACCTGGACAAACCCAGTAATGAGGGAATACAGCCCTCAAACATATTCAGTGAATTCAGTTCTTGCCATAGCTGTCAACCTTAGCACAAAATCCTGGACGAAGCCAATAATGGGGGAATACAGTCCCAAAAATAGGGACAAATTTAAAATATTCATCTTATAAACTTAGAAAATTGCTAGAAAAAAAGGTTGTGCTACTATGTATTCTGAAGAACATGAAGTTTGAAATTCAAATGTCAGTCAATTTTACTGTGGACAGAACAAAAACAATTTTCAGCAGAGACGCAGGGATTAAAACTGCAGACACGTCTTTGTAAAATGGCAGGGCACCAGAGCAAATCCACACAAACACAGGGAGGAGATGCAGACTCCACACAGAAGCCACCCCAACCAAGAATCAAACCAGAAAACCTATAGCTGTGAGGCAACAATACTACCACTGCACCATCAAATATGCAAGGAATTAAACATTCAGAAACCTGAAGTCTGAAATTCAAATGCCTGTCAATTTTACTGCGGACAGAACAAAAACAATTTTCAGCAGAGACGCAGGGATTAAAACTACAGACACATCTTTGTAAAATGGCAGGGCACCAGAGCAAATCCACACAAACACAGGGAGGAGATGCAGACTCCACACAGAAGCCACCCCAACCAAGAATCAAACCAGAAAACCTATAGCTGTGAGGCAACAATACTACCACTGCACCATCAATTATGCAAGAAATTAAACATTCAGAAACCTGAAGTCTGAAATTTAAATGCCTGTCAATTTTACTGCGGACAGAACAAAACCAATTTTCAGCAGAGATGCAGGGATTAATACTGCAGACACGTCTTTGTAAAATGGCAGGGCACCAGAGCAAATCCACACAAACACAGGGAGGAGATGCAGACTCGACACAGAAGCCACCCCAACCAAGAATCAAACCAGAAAACCTATAGCTGTGAGGCAACAATACTACCACTGCACCATCAAATATGCAAGGAATTAAACATTCAGAAACCTGAAGTCTGAAATTCAAATGCCTGTCAATTTTACTGCGGACAGAACAAAAACAATTTTCAGCAGAGATGCAGGTATTAAAACTGCAGACACATCTTTGTAAAATGGCAGGGCACCAGAGCAAATCCACACAAACACAGGGAGGAAATGCAGACTCCACACAGAAGCCACCCCAACCAAGAATCAAACCAGAAAACCTATAGCTGTGAGGCAACAATACTACCACTGCACCATCAAATATGCAAGGAATTAAACATTCAGAAACCTGAAGTCTGAAATTCAAATGCCTGTCAATTTTATTTAACATTTGTTAATCAGGACAGTCTGACTTGGAACAAAAAAACAATTTTCAGCAGAGGCCCAGGAAGAACTAATGCAGACATGTCTTTGTAACATGGGAGGACACAAAAGCAAACCCACAAAAACACAGGGAGAAGATACAGACCCCACAAAGAAGGAACCCCAGCCAAGAATCAAACCTGAGAACCTGCAGCTGTGAGGCAACAATGCTACTACTACACCATCAAATATCAAGCATTAAAACATTTACAAACCACAGATATTATGAGGAACAGATCAGATCAAATATGAGGCAAAAATCTGCAATTTTTTTACAAATGGTGGTGGGTAGGGAACTCAAGTCTTTAACACCTGCATACAGGGTACAGGGTTCAAACCTGAGGTATTCCCTACCACACCACCATGAACACCTGGGGCATTTTCTCACACACACACACACACACACACACACACACACACACACACACACACACACACACACACACACACAATCAAGTACCATACACTTACCTGTCCCCATAAATTCAATCAAGTGCCATACACCTACCTGTCCATTCTCCATCATATCCATCCAGCTAACGTCCTGCCCGCGCAATATTCCCAAGACCCGCGAGATCCCTGCATTCAAAACTCCTTCCTGAGACTGTTCTGTAACTCCTGACTGCTGCTGTTGCAGTCCGGCCCCGACACATTCTCCCAGCGAGTCAAGTGCACAGATGTCTCCTTGTGTCCCCTATGGGTCCTGCCGGACTGCCTGGAGCATGCGGATAGACGCGCAGTAGTCAGGACTTCTGCGCATGCGCGAAATTTAAAAACATTTTTTTTTTCTATTTTTTATTTCTTTTTGATTTGACTGGGCTGCAGTCCGGCAGTCCAATAGCACGGGCCACCCCTGCACTTCACTCCTGGTTAAGAAGTTTAATGCGTCAACTCTTTCTTCCAGCATTGATACACCATCTATGTAGAAAGCGGATTGTTTTGGCTGTACTTGGTCAACTTGTTTTCTGGTATAACCTTTCTTTACAACTGTGTAATGCTTACCTGATTTGCAAAACTTTTGAAAGTGGTTAAATTTCTTACACTCATGGCACTGATGACCATATGCTAAACATTTCTCTCCTTTAGACTCATGGTTTGCACCACAATTTTGACAGTTAACAATAAAGCTAGACTTGGGTTTTGCTGACTCACGCTTGTGTGGCACTGAGATGGCGGTGGAGCTTGAACTTCTCATAGAACTTTCTGGAAAACTCGGCACCTTCTTTGGAATTCCTGTGGTTGTTCTTTGCTTAGGCTGGTTTCTGCTTGCCATGTGTTGCTTACTGTCTATGTTTGCTCTGGAGCTTACTGAAACCATGCTTTTGTCACTTGTAAGCATGTTCGTTTGCCTTTCTGTCATCTCATGGATCTGTCAAATCTCTATTGCTTTGCTTAATGTCAGATTACTGTCACAAAGCAAAATCTTCCTCCTGCAGCACTATTAATACCACATACAAGTCGATCCTTTATCAGCTCATCTTTCAAGTTACCAAACTGACTTGTTTTGGCCTTGTTCCTCAAGTCAGTTTTATAAGCTGCAAATGTTTCCCCTGGATTCTGATTTCATGTGTAGAACAAATGCCTCTCTAATGTAATTTTCATCTGGGGGGGTTACACATTTCTCTGAACTTGCTCTTTAAACAGTCTGGGTCTTCTCTGGATTCAGCTTGTACAACAATATGGTGGGCTGCACCTTCACCTTCAAACACTGCTAGTGTATATACAAATGATCGCTCCCTTTCTGTAGCCTCAGATTCTGCTAGATTTAGCAAAATAAATGCTCTTGTGCGTGCATTTCTATCTGCATAAGCTGCTTGTATAAAAATATCCTACTCCTATTCAAATATTCTCCAGTTCTCTGCAGTAGTCTGGTCAAACACAAGTGGTTTTCGAAATCCATCTGCCATATTAACACACATCAGCGAAGGGTCTTGCAAATACGTACAAATATACACAGACACATTTACGTGCATAAGTAATTAGCATGAACACTCAACTTGGCTAATGCTCTTCTGCTTTATCGCTTTTCTTTCTTTGTGGTTATCGGTATTGTGTGAATTAATAACCACATAGTGCTTTCAGTTAACTGGACTTTGTGAAATAAACCTCTTGGGCTTCTCAATGCTTTATTACACTTTGCAAAATACTTTTTTAAATTCTTAATGCTTCACTGTGCTTTATAAATAGCTTTTTAAGTTTTTCAGTGCTTTATTGTACTTTGCAAAACAGCTTTTTAGCTTTCTCTTTGCTGTCCGAAACCCAGGGAATAACTTTTCAACTTATTTACTGCTTTATGGAGCTTAATGGAATACTTTCTCAGACTTTGGGATGCTTTTATGAAACTTTTGAGCTTTTCAATTTATTTACAGCATTACAAAGCTTAACGGAGTACTTTCTTGGACTTTGTGATGCTTTTTTGAAATTTTTGATAAGTAAAGACATAAATGCTAAAATTATTGGATTTCGGAATTGGTAAAGGCAAAAATGCAAAAGTAGTTGCTTGGAAATTTATCGAAAGGGAAGGCATGGAACAGTCATGCATTATCACTTATTAAAGTCGTCACTTTAAGAAACATTCAAGAACTTTACAATGCAACTGAGCAATTCACAAGCACTGTAATACTCTTGTAATCTTTTGTAAGAAACACCTTTCTTTAATACAAGAAACTTGTTAAGCAACTGCACAATAATTAGATCTTAGTTGCCCAAATTCAATACCTATTGAGGTATGATCACTTTGTAAATGACTAGATGCAATAGGCTAAAATGTTCCCAAAATGGCAGCACCTTGCCAGGCAACTCTTTACAGTACAAGAATCACTGTAATGGCGACACCTTGCGAACAACCCCACACCCAGCACACAAACCTTTCTTCAAACAGCCATGCTTCAATTGAATTACACGAGATAGTTGCACTTTACACACAGTGAATCTCTGAAATACATGCACAGTAATAAGCACAGACTGTAAGCACTTTTACATACTCTGAGATATTTCAAATGACTTTAATTACTCTTTTGATACCAAACGAAGTCGTAGTTATGCACAAACACAGCACTTTGCCCAACATAGCAGTCACCTTGCTTTAGTTGTATCTACTGTGCCCCTTTTTTTCTTATTATTCTTTGTGCTTGTTTAAACAATTTTCCTATTTTTATGCCCAGCGTACTTTCTTTTGTGCTTGCTTTACTCTAAACATGCTCTGCTATGCCTTAAACATGCTCATTTTATTCTTTAACATGCTCATTTCATCAAGTACCCTTATTTTAAACATTTTCTTTAGTTAACAAACTTTTTGAACTTTCCGCTTGCCTGATAATGCAGTTTATGCCATTGTAATGCCTTATCTTGCCCCTCTGCATTGAGTATATAATTTGTATTGCTTTTCATTACCTTTGATTCCTTCTGGTTTTCTTTGCACGGTTTTCTCTTTGTTTTACCTTTGTTGTCACCTTTACATTTCATGGCTCCAAATGTTTTGTTCTTTTCCACCCGGTTCTGACACCATGTCACTTTTATGTTGGTATACAAATAAACAAGTCTTCGTGGGTTCCGTTTAAGCAGCTTTGCTTTATTCTATACAAACACATTACTGTAAAGCTTATTTGACTATGACTAAGTGACTTATATACAAACTAACTGCTGTGATCATACAGGCTTACACACTGGCTGCTTCTTCAAAATAGCACTAGGGATTGCACGTGTCTGGAATATATACTCACACGCTCAGCTTCACATGCTTCCTTAAAGACATAGTGCACACACACTACACTCTGTTCTACAGGACTCAACCCAGTTCGGATTTGTTAAAGGTAGATCATGTTTGTTAAATCTGGTTAACTTCATTGAGAAAGTCACCAAGGCCATGGATGAGAGAAAGACTGTGCATTTGACACAATTCCCTACTCAGGTATTATAGAAAAACTTTCTCAACTGAGCATACACCCCTCTGTCACCAGATGGATAGCCAAATAGCTCACATACAGGACACATACTGTCAAAGTGGGTGAATTCACCTCTAGCAAAAGGCCAGTCACCAGTAGCATACCCCAGGGTTCTTCACTAGACCCCGTCATGTTCGGTATTTATTTCCCAGAAGTCAATGAAACATAGATGGCCTTTGGCTGACCAAGTTCACAGATGGGATGGCTGCAAATTGGGGGCAATCACTGAATCTCTGAATGATACTGTTGTACTGCATAAAGGATGAATTTAGACAAATGATTGGTGCCAGAGCCATGGACTGAAACTAAATGCAAGAAATGCATAAGTATTCCCTTTAGGAAAGCAAATACCACTGTTAATTAGAATATAGACAGCACCCCCCTCCCCCCAGAGTACACCCAGTGGGTACCAAGGTTGACAGTAATCTGAACTTTCACCATTATGTGCCCACAGTGATGAGAAACTCCTTCTATGTGGTACAACTCATAAAGTAAGAGCATGGCATCCAGATCAAAGGATGTTATAATTCCATTGTATTCAGCCCTAATCAGACCAGTAATTGAGTGCAATGAACCTTTTTGCATGTACCTCACCAGACATATGCAACAGTTGGAAGGACCCCAGAGTTTTCTCATCAGGAAGATACAGGGTATAAAAAATAAGACCTGTGTGGAAAGAGTGAAAGCCGTACCACTGTATTCTGTCTATTACAAACTACTAAGGGGTGATATGTGTCTGGCCTGTAGGGCAGTCTCCATTCCAGCCCTGATGGACATATTACACATTTGTAAATCAAACATCACAAGGGACACTCGTTCCAACCTAGTCTAAATAAATCATGTTGGATAGATAGATAGATAGATAGATAGATAGATAGATAGATAGATAGATAGATAGATCTCTCAGAGACTACACCTTTTCTGGAATAAGCTTTCCATTTAATTAAAGCAAAGTCCTTCCCTGACCCTCTTCAAGCACAACATATATCAATGGATGGATAATCATAAATTTACTCCTGAGGTGGCGCTCATGTCCCTCATAGACATAGGCACTCAGTATTAGATACCATAGCATAGGTTCATACTTCTCTGAACTTTGTTCACCTAGCTATTGAAAACTGGAAAAATTAGGTTAAATATAGCTAGCCTTGCAAGGACTCTTGGGCCATTAACCTAGTAATCTGCTATGAACCTACAAATGCATTAATCAGACTTTATGTTATGCAAACACTCATGACTCACATCATTGCTGAGTAACACACAATGTACTTGAACATGCAAGCTACTTAACTATCATTGCAGCATCCTAAGCCTTGCTACAATCAAACCACTTATTTTATATAAAATATTCAACTATTTGCTACACTCACAGTATTCTTAGCCTTATCACAGCATATAACCGGTTTCAAACTTTTAATACTTCCTGAAGTCAGATTTGTGCTGCTATGCAATAAAACTATCATGGTTCCCACACACTTATTCATGGTTTTGCTGTTATTTTGTTCAACTGCTGCTATCATTAGCTGTACTAACATTAACAATCCAACTTAAATAAACAGGGACACTGATTTTTGGTTTACAAAATGTGAAATTCCACTTCAAAAACAAATTCCTTTTACTTGAAACTTGACATGGACCCTTTTGTTCTTCCCATTGATTTTACTATAGCTTTAGTTTTGAAAGATACCTTGCTGTTAATAAAAGATGTTGCTGTAAAACCAAAATGTTCACATTTTCTTGGAAAGGCTGAGGTATATTCTTCATACTTAACAATACTATATGACAAGCATATCATTCAAATGTCCTAAATTTTGTAAAATGTACAGATATTTGAGTCATATTTTTGGTTTGTTCCTCATAAATTTTGTGGTTTTCTGGCAAAAAAAATGAGAAGTAAAGCTGCTAAATAATGACATACATTTGAGTTTCAGACTTCATATCCTTCAGAAAATGCATGCTTACGCAAAATGTTCTTTTATTAACTTTAAAGTTATAAGATCAATATTTAAAAAATGTCCCTCCCCAATAATTTTTGGCTTTGCTGAGAATTCTTGTTCTAAAAGGTGGTAAGGTATGATGGCAAATACCTTGCCATAGGTGTCCACATTAAGCAGGTAATGATGATAAAGCACAAACACCTCTCTCAAGGATAACCTGGGAAAAATTGTTTGGATAAGTAATTTAAAGGCAAAGCGTGAGAGTGGAGCGTGAAGGCATGTTATTATAGAAATCCATTAGTTTAAGTTTCATTTCAAACAAAACAAGATGCAAGAAATGGAATTCAAACGATATTTAAAATATATTTATGTGGGGAGTAACCCCCGTATACACATGCACATCCATGCAGAGTGCCTTGGCCCATGCAGTCCTGGACTTCCTTTAATTACGTCCAGCTTTGTTGCACTTGAAGAGACAGATGTCTCCTGCTGCCATCTCAGGTGGTGAGACTGATATTCTAACAGCTGCATATGATCAGTATTTTTGCACGCTGGCTTCTTTTCCATTATTAAAGCCCTGAATGAAACTCATTAGTAAAAAACAGCCTTCACTTTTTTATATATAGCTAGACTTTCTCGTTCCTGTTTAGGAAAACTAGGTACACAGCTGCCAATATTGCTAAGTAATCTGGTTTTATTTGTATTTAATTATGCCACAGCTTCTTTTACAGGGTGTACTTTTCCTCAACAGGATAGCTGCTAGAATGCTTCAGGCAACATCTGGCAAATTAAACATGTTTCCTGAAATACCACATTTTAGACTCTACTATACAAGTTACTACCTTTTGTGGTACTTAAACTGGCACGAGCCTTACCGAAATGTGAAACTTTTGCAGGACATTTCACTCCTTGATCAATGATGACTTGTTTTTACTTTATTATTAAAATTAAATCAGAGTTGTAAAATTTTAATTATTCCTGTTTTGTCATATTAAACTATTTGTTTTGCATATTAAATATATATATTAAAGGAAAGCACAAAAAATGTGTATAACAGCCTTTTTATATATTTCCAGAAAATACTGTCCTACAGATTTGGATTGGTCTGCAAATATAAAACATTGTGGACAGGAGGTGACCTAAGCAGATAGAGAACTGTGGACAGGAGGTATCCTAAGCACATAGAGAACTGTGGACAGGAGGTAACCTAAGCTCATAGAAGATTGTAGACAGGAGGTAAAATAAGCACACAGAGGGCTATGGACAGGAAGTAACCTATGCAGGATTCCATCACTGATCATGTAATACTCTCCACTCACCCATGCCTGAGGTCTGTCTGCCTTGAATATATTTATAGCTAAACTAAATATGATGCAGTGTGCCTTATTTCTTCTAAACTGTTTTATTATGCAGTTGCTCTAATATATACAAGTGTCCCTTTTCTCACTGTACTATACTTTCCAGAAGTAAGTTCATCCAGTATATCCCAGCCATAGCATGAGGCATATAACATTTTACAGAGAGTTATGATGCAAAAGTTCTTGGTCATGTCCCACCATGAAAAAGAGTTAGGCCATTTGTTTCTTAGCCATATCTTTCACTTTACACAAGTTTGCCAGGCACACTGCATCCTGTTGCATGTTCCAGTCATCACGTACAGTGTCAATAAGGTAAATTTTTATAAAAGATGGCCTTATAATCCCTGGCCATCTGGTAAGATTAGACATACTCTGCCCAACCCCCACCCCCTGCATTTCATTCTGCTGAATACAGTTATCATGCATCTTTTATTTTATTTTTTTTATCATTTTAATGTATTGCTCTTGATATTGTTAATCTTGTAGTACTAACCCTACCACTTTCAGACTGAGATGCAAAGGTGGATACTAATGTTTACATTTGCCCCTACGACCCTTGTGTGATGGATATGGCCCAGGTGGTATGAATGTCAATTTGTCCCAAAAATTATTCAGCATTAACACAAATATTGGAGCACGTGCCAACATTATATCTTTAAAACATTCCATTTCACCTCTGCATTCTCTTCTGGGTCAGTGCACTACAGGATGTCTTCTTCAAAAGTTAGGAAATTACCTGTAATTCATTCTCTCTGTTTATTTACAGCTGTATATTCATGGACAGAGTGAGGTCAATAATTCTGCATGATAATGTTACAATATACTCAACATGTTTTCATGTAATACTCTGTGGATCTTCCTTTTACAGAAATATTTTTCAGGGATTTAGAGCTTTGTTTGTACCAGTCCCTTTTTATTGCTGATATTCAACAGCTCTCTGCTCGGCCCACAGAAAATGTCACTTATGATGTGTTGGCCTATAATTAATACAGAAAGAGGTCATTTGGAGAATAAGGTCAGACAAACGATTGCATTTTGGCTTTCACTCTGTATGAGTGATGTCTGTATATAAAACAAAGATATTAGCACATCTAAGCATAATATCCCTGATTTGACATTTTGCTAGAACAATATAAATATCTTTAATACAAACCTGGTAAAATAAGAGAAAGCACAAACAACTAAAAATGCTATATATTCACTTAGAAGGATATAATTCAGAATCTAAGAATTTCTGTTTCTCCAGTAAAGGTCAATGCACCTGCTAGAATCCATTTATCACTAGTTAGAAGTTAATACAATTTGTCTTTTTTTTTTTACAGTACTATGCAATAACCTGAAGTATTTCTAAATAATGTGTCCACAGCAAACAACAGACACATAAATTATGCACTAAGCTGAAGACAAATACAGCATGTGACAATTTATCTTACAATATAGTAAGGATTATTTACTTGAAATGACGCAGTAACTTCACAAATTGTATTTCCTCCTCCACTCAAGACAGCTAATTCAGTTTACTCTGTTTTTTGAATGTTACAGCCCTAAATATGCTACAGTTTCTGCCAGCTGCAAAAAAAAAAACAATGAGCAAAAAACTATTTGAGTGTCTCAAATGAATTTCATTACAAATCCTGTTTCCAAGAACGAAAAATTATTTTTAAGGTAATGTGCATGAATTATTTTACAGACAATGCTGTTAAGAAAACCTCATTTAGACCACCTGGCAGTATTTAGCAAGCCATGCATGATCTCAAAGAATTTAATTTTTCTACAGAAGCACTCTTTTTTTCTGCAAGCAATAGTAATATCAACAACATCTATCTATCGGGTCTATTTTCGTCCATCAAAAAATATTAAATGGAAAGACTGTACATCAAATGTTACTCAATGAACAGGCATTTCTTCGAACATAAAGTCATCAAATGGCCATAGTTGGCCAACATAAAGGAATCGCAATCTACTATTAGCTTATCAGTAAGTTAGCTTTAACAGAACCTGCCCTTTCCCCAATTTAGTGTGACCTCAGAGTTGGTGTATATAATTGGTGGGGGAGTGTTTAGCTGGAAATATAATCTACGGCACAACTTCAGTTTGTGAGTCAAAAATTACCAAGGCTTTAGCTGTGTCAAGTCATTCTGCATAAACCTACCACCTATTTTAAAGCACATTATACAATGACCCCCCATTAATATTCCAAAACGTGCACGCTGATTGATCAGCATGCATGTTGTAAATCAGTGTTATAGTAATGGAAAAAGGTCTGGTCGCCTGGACTCTTTTCATTAGTATAACTCTTTTTTTTTTTTTTACAGCAATGGAGAACACAAGATCTCCGTTGCTTTTTACAACCTGTCTCGCTATGTTAAACGAGTTTAACATAGTGAGACAGCTTTTAAAAAAAGCAACGGAGCATCTCCATTGCTTTTTTTAAAGCTGTCTCGCTATGTTAAACCCATTTAACATAGCAAGACACTTTAAAAAGCAATGGAGATCTTGCTTTCTCCGTTGCTTTTTTCAAAACAGTCTCGCTATGTGAAATGGGTTTAACCTAGCAAGACAGCTTTAAATAAAGCAACGGAGATTCTCCGCTGCTTTTTTTAAAGCTGTCTCGCTATGTTAAACTCGTTTAACATAGCGAGACAGGTTGTAAAAAGCAACAGAGAACTTGCTTTCTCCGTTGCTTTTGCCCACAGCTCTGATGTACTGCATAAGTATACGCATGCGCAGTACATCAGAACTGCCGCAGAATATGACACAGCTGCGGAAGGGCAGCAAAGAGGCATTATACAATGCCATTATTTAAAAAAGTAATTATTTTTTTTCTTAAATAATGTAATTGTATAATAGCAATAACCCACTTCTGGGTGTAGGTAATGATGGATTTACCCACGGTTAGCTTTGTTTGGCCACTCGGGCTTCGCCCTCATGACCAAACCACACCAACCGTGGGTAAATCCAGCATTACCCACACCCAGGCGTGGGTTATTGCTATATTAACTACTGTACTAAAAACATATTGAGGTAACCCTGTATTAAGTACACCTGGCTTCAAGTCAAGCAATAAACCTGTATAGTGCCTGGCTTTATTTTGACCAGCAATGTTCATGTCTGTTTCATCAGAAGGGAATATCAGTTAATATGATCTTTTTTTTGTTTTTACATAAAAATGTCAGGTGAGTTTTAATTGTCTTATACAACATTTATACTACTGAATTATACATGTAGACAGAAAGACCTCATTTCATCTTATTCCCAAATGAACAGTACACAGTAAATACCACAAAGTAAAATGGAACAGTTTGTTAGGACAGGATATGACAGCATGGATTCAGTTTAAATGTTATCCTTTAGAATTCTTTCATTCATAAATAGGCATGCGATGCCTTTTTTAGAAATGAAGAGGAGCTCCAATAACACAGAGGCAGTCAGGCAGGCAGGGCGACATCAGCATTATACTGTACTGTCTGTTATAGAATTCCTATATATATTTATAGCTACTGTGGTACAAATTTTAGTCACAATGTGTTCTGGCTACCACTGAGAGGGCATATACTCAATGACAGTATGCTCCTTAAACATGAAGTTAATGTTCTGTATGAAATACATAAGTAGTCAGAATCTATCTAAAAGCAGAAGTTCATAATTTATGAATGACATAATTCCAAAGCTTAACATTTGAACTGAGGATATTCTTACCTTTAATTTGTAACAACTCTGAGATGAGAGTTGAAGGGGTGCAATTGTGGAACCCTCCACATGACAGCTGTTAGTATTTCATTTTTAATTATCTTGGAACTTTTGGTTTCAGTATGCAATCACTAATGGTTTTGAGTTGCACCACTTCAAAGCAAAACCACAAAAATCATTCAAATACAAATGGCTTGTCCAGTCTAGGATGGGGAAATTATACACAGGATAAACACATGAAAGGGGCTGTTACTTTTAAACATAATATGCCAAATAACTAAGCAGACATCTGTGATCAGAGACAGACTTGACTTTGCACTGTTATGAAAAACTGATACTGTGTACTCGAACAAGGCAAAGGTAAAGATTTAGCATAAATTCTTCTGAAAAAAAACTTTAAAAATAACCTCATACATTTTCTTTGGTAAAGTGAAGACAATTTGGTCACTGACGAAAGCAAACAGGCAAAAAAACACGTTCAAATATCTAAAAAAAACTCTACAACCGTACTTGTCAGTTATTAATATTCAAATAAATGGGAACATTTTTAATGTAAAATGACCACAAAATTTGACCTGTTAAATAATTTTCATTTGCTTTTTGATAGGAATTATGTTGTCACCTAAATGGATTAAAGGACTGCATCCCTGAGCTGCTTAGCCTCACTGTTTTGGTTGTGGATGATGGCAACATTTTTTCTATTTACTTCAAAAGCATTTAATTTTTGTCAACCTGTTTTGAGGAGATGCACTGCACAACATCAGGTTATGTACCAAAAAATTTGGCAAGATCCTGCCCACAAGTAGCAACTGTATGCCTAACATTATGGCAGATAGATGAAGGACTGTGGTGGTTTTGAAAGGAAGAAGGTTTAGTTTTTCATAAAATAAGGTTTAATCCCAGTGTGTGTGTATCTATCTAATATATATATATATATATATATATATATATATATATATATAGAGAGAGAGAGAGAGAGACAGGGTCTACTTTGAATGATGAAAATGTCAAAACTTCGAATGTCATATGATGGAAGTTTTAAAAAAAAAATACAAAAACAAATTAATACACATTTATGCAGGGGTTAAGTCCCCATGCACCCCCCACACCCCCCGCTATTAAAATATACCAACTCTGAGATCGCACTACAGTGAGGAAAAGGGAATATTCCCGTTCTACACTGTATGGAGATCTCTGTTTAAGTGTTCGAAGTTTTAAAACTTTGATCATATGGTTTCGGCTATATGAAATTCGAAGTTCTGAAACATCGATCACTTAAATAGGACCTATATATATATATATATATATATATATATATATATATATGTGTGTGTGTGTGTGTATATATATAAATATTTATCTGTGTGTATACATAGATATATATATATATATATATATATATATATATATATATATATATATTTATATATATATATACATATACACACACACACATTAATGTATATGCATGTGTATTTATATATAAACATGTTTATGTACATATTAAAATATGCATTTCTTATTGTTTTGGCAATTATCCCCTCTATTCATCTGCCTTAGTTACTTCTTTTTCTCTTCTCTACTCTGCTCTTTTAGACTCCACACTATAACTCATTTTATATGTTGGTTTCATTAGCACCTCTTTATACTGCTGTTATGCATCTAATTATTTATCTCTTACTATCACTGAGGCATCTGTCACCCAGTCCATCTCCTTTATGTGTGTTACCCAAGCAACAGTGTATTGCGTGGCTTTTATTTGTTGGGTTTCCCTTAACATAGCCAGTTTTCCTGTTTCTCCATGGTACTGCCCTCCTGTCTTCTTAGTAAATGCACTGTGAAGACTGGTTCAGTGCAAAATCACATAAGCATATATGAATATTTCCCTTCACTGCCTGCTTGGTTCTAAGTCTTGGGGATGGTCTTCATGAAGACATTGCTGTGTTTAAAACTGGTTGGGGATACCAATAAAATCATTTGTTGAACTCAAACATAACAAATCAGAAAAAAAGCATTTTTATTGTATTCTCAGACATTACTGATTTAGTTTTTTTATATGAGGCATGCATTATTTTGCACCACTCACCTTAGAATCATGCTGGGGTAGGCAATTATACAGGAGTAGGGGCCTGAAAAGTTAGAAGATTTTTTTGGAAGCAGGAAAAGGGCTGTGTGTGTGTGTGTGTGTGTGTGTGTGTGTGTGTGTGTGTGTGTGTGTGTGTGTGTGTGTGTGTGTGTGTGTGTGTGTGTTGAATAGAGTGCAGAAATAAGCAAAAGCATTCAAAGACTATAATTTACCAGAAAAGCTTACAATAACAGCGACTGTTAGTTAACACGCGCAGTGTTTCTATCATTCCTGCTATTAAAGTGCTTGCACCAAAGTTGAAATGTATTTTGACCATAACTGTGTCCACAGAATTACAGAGTCTCACAAGACTGCCAGGATTTTTATAAATTGCTTTAATAAATCCTTGATTTAAAACGTTGATCCCCATGCAACATAAGTGATAAGTGATGATTCTCTCAAGAATACAGTATCAGAAGCAATGCAGCAAAAGTCTTTATGTGAAACACAGCAAATATAATCTGCTGTAAACCAGTGTACTGAATTTAGCACACTTTGTAAAAAGAACACAGTGCATTCTGAAGTTATTTTCACTGACAAACTAAAATTCTTTCGATATTTTTTAAAAGCAGCCGAATAAGGAGAAGACATGCTTAGCTAATGGCCATTTGCCTTAAAATTCAAACTTATTCAAGTGCATGCTACAAGCTTCGCTCTACTTGGAATGCTCTTGTATTTAGCTTCATCTGACTTTTTAAAAATAATTAACAGGCTGTATACAGAAAGGGCAGTTACAGCTACACAACATAACATGCATGCTTGCTCTTTCACGGAGATGTAGTTAGGACAGGGTGAAGGAGATGGCTGCTCTAGCTGCCAGTTAGTCTATATTTCAGTACTAGCATTTAGAAATGAATACCGATACTGTATTCACAGTCATACTTTGTGTGTAATATTCTAAGTGTAGGAATCCACTTATTCTGGTTGTTGCACTTGTTACATTTGTAGCAAGCAGTTT
Source organism: Protopterus annectens (assembly GCF_019279795.1). Lineage (NCBI taxonomy): Eukaryota > Metazoa > Chordata > Ceratodontiformes > Protopteridae > Protopterus > Protopterus annectens. The sequence goes on from NC_056749.1 coordinate 371,160,779, forward strand.
GCTACAGTTTTTTTTTTTTTTGGTCCTCAACTTGGAGTGAGGACCTCCTTTTTTCCTCTTCAACTTAGAATTGAGCTACGGAATAGATTGGGATCTGAACCTGATGCTAAGATAAGCAAGCTACAGCTCTGCTTCTTAATGTCTACACATAGGCAAATCCGCATTATTCTACAATTCTTAGATTGGTAAGAAAAAGAATAGCGTGTAGAATTATGCATAAGTTAAATGCATAACAGTTTTATTCAGATGCAAAGTGTGATGCTTCATAATGTCCTTCTGAGATTTATCGCATTAAGTAATGGTCGTCAAATCCTTTTCTGCACGTTCGTTTAATCTACTATATTTGCCTTACCCCAAGCAATCCCTGAACATGGGAAATTTTGCTTCAGTTAGCTATGCTTGGTCATAAGAAATAGGATGAAATAATCAAATACAGAAATGATGATTATTCGGCCATCTTTTGAAAAAAGTAATTTTTATATTTATTAACTTTTGATTTTGGTTCAAATTAGAATGGTTACTTGAGTTTCCCACAAATGTGTAAACCATACATAACATTGATTTTTATGACTAAACCAAACTAGAAGTATTTAAACAAACTTAAAAAAAAACTTCACTGTGTACGTTTGTGGATATTTTCAACCTTAGCCCACAGTGAAAATGGGCTACAAAGAGCTAGTGAAGAAAGTTTAATAGTACTGCAGTGGTATGCCTTTCTGCACTGCTGTTTCTTAACCTCAATGTGCACCACCAGTTGGTTAATGTGCTCATACTGTGCCCTGGTGAAGAACAGAACACTGAGATGCTACTGGATAGAAGGCAGGACTGCAGTTTTACATATCAGCTTAAGTAAAATGTAGAAATACTTGGAAGTCACCAAAGCTTCAGGAACAGTTTGGAGAAACAGTAAGTGTTGAAAGTAAGACTGCAAGATTATCCTTCAAATCCCAGTTCCTCAAAAAATCAAGTCAGTCATATGACTTTCTTTACTGCAGTAGTAATGAGAAATGTACAGGTACAGCAACTTTAATATAAATGGTATAGTATCATAGTAAACATTTACATCTGTCACTTATACATATTGTTCTGCAAGTGAAAACATTAGGTTGTAATCTTGATTGTATAATGACTGCTCATTGCTGTTCAAAAAAACTGATTGGACAGTCCAACCAGTTTGCCCATTGTAAGTCGAGCATGTTGATTGTCTTTTGGCTTTTCCTGGTTAGGGGTTGCCACAGCGGAACTCCAGTCCGCTAATGACTGGCAGTGGATTTTTACAGTGCCGAGTTGCCAGCCCGATGACCAACCTTCAAAGAAAGCACACCCATTCATGCACACACCTACCTGCATGTCTTTAAATGTCTGACCACGAGAAGGACATGCAGACTCCACACAGAAGGCACTCCAGCTGAGAATTGAATGGGAGAACATCTTGCTGTGAGGCAACAATGCTAACCACTGAACCACCGCAGCCTGTAAGTATCAATAGAAAAAAGTCTAGCCTCTGAAGTACCACTGAATGGCCAGACTTTCTATTGACATATGCTGCAAAACTAAAGAAAAAGAAACACACCTGATTTATTTCTTCACTGCCTTTATAAAATCTTGACTTATACTGAACAGCAACAGAGATTCTCTTTTTTCCATTGTTTCTCCTGCACTGTATGGAGTAAGTAAGCATATGTAAGTAATGGAATGCAAGCCCCATAAGCACATGCAGTACATATATAAAGAAGAAGAAGAAAGTGCTGTAATACAAATACATTGTTTAAGAAAGGTAAGCAATTTCTTTCTTAAATAATTTCATTTTATAAAAGAAATAGTCCACTCCTGTTTGTGGGTATATCAGGATTTACCCATGGTTGGCTTTGTTTAATGACTCAGGCATCACCCGCATGATCAAACCACACCAGCCATGGATAAATCTTGATATACCCAAGCAGAGTCATGGATTACTGTTTAAATGCATATTTTGCATAAGTAATATTAATCATATCTGATACCCACTGGCTTCAACAGGTGATCATGTTTAAGAAAATAACTACAGTATTGAAAACATCATCATACCAATCATTTATTAGCTACAAAAAAAGTAGGAAAGCAAAGTACTTTAACAAATGTGAAAAAAAAAGACAAGAAATGCACTCGACCACAACAACACAGCACAAACCATAAGACACATAGCTCACCTATACAGTGTGCCCCTCAACCTAAACCCCTAAGACAAAACAGCTTGCCCAATACAATAATCACAGGTGACTCAATAGTGAGGCACACTGATGTCCCACTCACTAGGTTGAATAAGAAAAGGGTAACAGTCAACTGTCTATCAGGTGCCTGAATCTGACACAACATATGCATTCAGGTCCCACAACAACAGATTCATAGGTTCATAGGTTCATACTAGGCTATCTGCCCTAGGGCATTTATAAGCCTAGCCAGAATGTGTTTGGCTTTCACCATCCATTTTAAATTTCTCCCATCCACTCATCAAGATTCCTCTTGAAGAGAGTCAATGAGGGACTCTGCCTAACCTGGACTGGGATTTTATTCCAGAGTGAAGGGAGCCTCTGGGTTATGAATCTGTCCCTCCAGCATGTTCTATTTATTTCAGTGCTGAGGTTCAAGTCTCTCAAGTGCATAGCTCAATGGGATTTGGATTTTCTGAGGTGCAGCATGTCCATTAATTCAGGGTTGGACATGGCTTTATATGTCAGGCACAGATCGCCTCTGAACAGGCGGCATGCCACTGAGTAGAGCTGGAGTTTCTTTAACCAGGCAGCATATGGCATCTGTTTGAGCCCTTTGATCCTCTTGGTGAGGTACTTTTGGGGTCTTTCCAGTTGCTGCAGGTGTCTGGTAAGGTACATCCCAAAAGGGGCATTGTACTCAATTATGGGCCTGATGAGGGATGAGTAAAGAGACACGATGACCTCCCCTGATCTAGATGTGAATCCCTTCATGATTAGGTGGGCTACATAAAATGTTTTTCTAACCACTTTGGCCACGTGGTTGTCAAATGAGAGATTGCTATCAACTTGGGTCCCCAGGTCCCTAATTACTTCTTCTGTACTTAATGGATTACCACCTATGTGGTAATTTGTGAGCACTTTGTTTTTGCCAAAGGGGATGACTATACACTTTTTGGCATTTAGCTTGAGGCCATGGCTCTGGTACCAGTTGTCTGTTTCTATGAGGCCCTTTTGGAGGATGCTTGTGTTGGCTGGAGAGTCGATTATGGCACCCAGTTTGCAGTCATCTGCGAACTTGGTCAGCCACAATCCTTCCATGTTGGCCTGTACCTCCGAGAAATATATACCGAACAAGAGAGGTCCCAGGACTGAGCCTTGTGGGACACCACTTGTAACTGGTTTGGAGTCTGACATGGCTCCAGCAATTCTAACCATGTGGGTTCTGTCCTTGAGCCAGTTTGCAATCCATCTAGTGACATAGGGGTTTATATTTAAGCTGGTGAGCTTATCTATAATGCCCGAGTGGGATATTGTATCAAAGGCTTTTGCGAGGTCCAGGTAGGCTGTGTGGACCACCTTCCCCTCGTCAATGGCCTCATTGACTGTTTCAAAGAAATCAACCAGGTTTAAGAGGCAGGATCTGCCCTTAACAAAGCTGAACTGGGTAGGATCCAGTGTCTGTAGGTCCCCAATATCTTTATTTATGAGGTCCATGATGATCCTTTCCATAGCTTTGCAGACCAAGCTAGTCAGGCTTATGGGGCGATAGTTTCCAGGATCCGTTGAGACACCACCTTTATGGAGAGGGACCACTGTTGCTGTACGCCACTCTTTGGGCACATATCCTGTAGTAAGGCTGAGATTGAACAGTAGTTTTATGTTTGGGTTTAGCTCTTCTTGGAGTTCATGTAGGATGCAGCCCGGGACACCGTCTGGTCCCATTGATGCTGTGTTTTTTGCTTTGGAGAGGGCGGCTCTTACCTGAGCATCTGAGATGTCAGGGGAGCAGCACTCTGCTGGGATAGATATTTGCCCTTTTGTTGGTGGGGGGGAGTTTGCACTGAACCTGTCAGCCAGGATGTTGGCAATGTCTGTGGGTTCGGTGTATTTTTTTGTCATTTTGGACTAATTCTGAGCATATCTGGGAATTACCACCCAGGTTCCTAACATAACTAAAGAAAGCCTTGTGATTATCCTTAGTGTCCTGTACAATTTTTCTCTCGAAGCTGGCCTTAGAAAATTTTATGAGTGCCAGTAGTTTTTTGCTAATACTGATCAGTGATGCCTTCCCTTTTTGGGAGTTTGCTCTATCATTTAGTAGCTTCCTCCTTCTATTGTATAGTTTGTTTATGGCTGGGGTCCACCAGACAGGACGTCTGCCTTTGGACGATTGGGTCTTGGTTTTATTTGGGATCACATGATCCATGCATTCCTGAAGGTGTTCATAGAATGCGTTTATAAAGGATTCTGCGGTCTGGGCCATATTTTCCACAGGCCTGGGGGCTTTGAAGGATTCCACCTCAGTTTTGAGGAGTGTGAAATTTGCTTCAGAGAAGTTTTTCACTGTGGTTTTCTGGGCAGGGGGTGGGGTCAGGATATGAATATCCAGTGAGATTAGTTTATGGTCTGATCTTACCAGTGAGGGATACACTTCTGGTCTGGAGCATAGAGTCCCCATGTTGGTGATGATCAGGTCCAGTATGTTTTCCTCTCTTGTAGGAGTGGTAACAAGTTGTTCCATAGCATTTGAGTTTATAAATTCTAGGAACCTTTGGGCTAGGGTGTTGGAGCTAGAGTAATGCTCCCAGTCTATGTTTGGGTAGTTGAAGTCGCCCAATATAATGGTGTTTGGAGAGACCTTCATATTTTCCAGTGTTCTCAGGAAGGCCGAGTGGGGTTCCTGGGTTTGGGAGGGTGGTCTGTAGCAGGCTATAAACTGGAAGGCAGTTTTACCCACTGTTAGTTGCACATGGATAGTCTCTGATGCTTCGTGCTTTGCCACCAACCTGGAGGTGTGGGTATCTTTGATGAATATTGATACTCTCCCTCCTTTTGTGGTTTGGTCCAAGTTTTGGGGCCGAAAAGCATGGTATGAGGTATAACCTGGTAGTGCTGGGGTGCTCTCGGGTGCCCTGAACCAGGTTTCTGTTACTGCACAGATATCAATGTTCTCCATGCTAAGGAGAGTTTTGAGTGCATGCATCTTGAGGTTTAGACTTCTGGCATTGAGTAGCATTACTCTTAGTTTCTTATCCCTTATGATACCTATGGAGGTGGGTTTGTCTTTCGAGCCTTGCCTAAAAAAGGCACTATGGGGGTAGCAAGAGCCTTTGCCAATATCCGAAAGCCCAGGGGTGACAGATGCAAGCCATCCCTAGTGAAGCATCGTGGCTTGTCGAGCATATCATCCCAAGCTGACAGACATTGGATCCCCTTTGAATGACACCAGTACTTAAGCCAATTGTTGAAATTGATCATCTTGTCTTCATATTGTGGCATCATTCTTGGTGAGGGTAAGATGCTACTCAAGGTCAGGGTCATACCGGCCTGGGCTATATGCTCAGAGAGCTTCTCTATGTCTCTTTTCATGTAGTCCATTGAGGTACATCTCAGGTCATTCATACCAGCATGGAAAATGACCGAGTCATATTTGTACTTGCCTTGGAGTGACCCAAGTGCTTGTGTTATGTGGCGGATCCTAGCGCCCAACAGGCTGCTCACTGTGACCCTCTCCTTGTTCAGCCTGGTGAGCAGGACGTCAGTGTGCCTGATGATAGAGTCACCTATTACAAATGTATCAGGTGTGTTGTTTAGTCTTAAGGGCTGTGACTGTTCAGCACACTGGCTTTGTGAGATATGTGTTGCAAGTGTTTTGTTTTGGGGTAGCGGTTGCTTGGGTGTCTGCTTTGGAGGTCTCTGCTGCTTAGGCAGATCTTTATTTAGAGCCTTCGAGTATGTTTTTGTGTGATTATGTGTTTGGTTTGCTGTCGTGGTAGGTCTATGTGAGACTGGAATTGTAGTGAGTGTGGTTTCCTTCTCCTCCTGACTGGTTATGCCAGTACTGAGTTGAGAGAGCTTAGCCTCCAGTTTGGCTATATGGTTGCATCTCTCACATGTGTTGGAATTTGTTGGGAGGAGGAGAGGGTTGTCTGTGTACATGAGGCTGTTGTAACATTGCCTCAAGATTCCCAGATTCACCAGCTGGACTGGAGAGGAGATTGACAACCGACCTTTGGACATGCTAGAATAATATTGGGAATTCCTTTATAATTGAAAACAAGGGCCAGTGGGGAGTGAGGGTGTAGTGCTTTTAATTTTTAGTGCTGACTTATATAATTGCTTTAGTGAGCAAGTGCCAGGTAACTTAAGTGCAATGTGTTACAGGTAACTTAAATGCAAAAATGACAAACAGTAACTTTCTTTCAAGTGAAACAAGGAAATAAGTACAGTAAGCAATGCAGATATCACTAGTGATCCACAGAAGCCCTGAGAAGCCGCGTATTAGGTGGAATTAGCATTCCCGGGAAATAACAAGCAAACAAACAACAAGCATATAAACAAAGCTAGATTCCGCAGGCCTGGATCTAGTCTATGCTACAGCCAACAAAATACAGTTCAAATATTCAGGCACTATAAACCTTTAACCAGAAATTCCCAGCTCAGAAGGGCAGAGTCCAGCCTCTTCTCCCACAAGAGTGCAGACCACGAACCTTCTTAATGTTAAATAACTGGCCTGAAGCCCAAGTGCTTAAACCAGAACTAATACACTTTAAGAATAACAGACACTGTGCTCTCAATCAGCAGTTCCCAACTTAGAAGAAGGATGAAAGCTACCTGTCCTGCCACCACAGTGCATGCCACAAACCTTCCTAATGTAAAACAACTGGTCTGAAGCCCAAGTGCTTAATCCAAAAGACTTAGAATGATAGCTACACTTTAATCAAGTTACTACCAAGCAGTAATAAATACAATTGAATACTTTAGAGAATGCCTGGATTAGTGCTCAAGTTACACAAACAAAGCTAGATCCAGCAGGCCCGAATCCAGTCTATGCCACAGCAAACAAGGCACACCAACTTCAGTAAGAAGCAGTCAGATATGCATGCACTATAAGCCTTTAACCAGAAATTCCTAGCTCAGAAGGGCAGAGTCCAGCCTCTCCTCCCACAAGAGTGCAGACCACGAACCCTCTTAATGTAAAATAACTGGCCTGAAAGCCCAAGTGCTTAAACCAGAATTAATACACTTTTAGAATAACAGACACTGAGCCCTCAATCAGCAGTTCCCAACCTAGAAGGATGTAAGCTACCTGTTCTGCCACTACAGTGCAGACCACAAACCCTCTCAGTGCAAAACAACTGGTCCGAAGCCCAAGTGTTTAAACCAAAAGGCTTAGAATGAGTTACACCAAGCAGTAATAAATACAATTGAGTACTTTTAAGATGATGCAAAAGTAAAATAAAGTAGGTAGAAACACAAGTACAGTAAAAGCAGATGATTTTTTTTTTTTTTCTGAACAAGTGCTGAGATCAAATAAACAGATTTGAGTGCTGAAACTAGAAAACTGGCTAGATATAAGAAAAATAAACTAAGCTAGAAGGCTTCCCTCCAACACAGAAGGGTTTGGGGGCTCAGAAGCCTACAAATAGTCTATACCACTTAACAGGAAAGGCAGGAAACAAGCTTAAATTTTTTTTTCTGTTTTCCAGATGCTCTCTTTGTACACAGTAGGAGTGCCTGAAATCAGAATATGATCTCATTGTACTCAGTTGAGTGAGCAAATGAAATGGGCCCAGAAGGAGTATCCAAACACAAATTTACAAGAGGGGCAGGCAGTTTCAAAGCCACTAAGATTAACACCAAAACAAAAACAGGGAGGGTGGGTAGGACTAACTGAAGAGCAGAGTCAAAACTTCCAGTTCAGTTAATATTCCTGCAACACAGTTAAAATCAATTTAAATACTGTATTTTTTGAAAAAAAAAGTGCAGATAAAGGTACTTAAATTCTCTTATACGTCCAGTTGAATACAGCTAGTTCTTAGCCGGCCAAGCTGAGGTTTTTAAGCAGAAAATATTTCACACTGTACCACTTAAATAGGCAAGGACAGGAAATCAAAGAATGTGGCTACCCCACACCTGTAATTACTAGCAAATAACAAAATTCAGCAAACACTGACTAACTTCCAGTTCAGTTAATATTCCTGCAACAGTTAAAATCAATTTAAATACTGTATTTTTAAAAAAAAGTGCAGATAAAGGTACTTAAATTCTCTTATACATCCAGTTGAATACAGCTAGTTCTTAGCCGGCCAAAGCTGAGGTTTTAAGCAGAAAATATTTCACACTGTACCACTTAAATAGGCAAGGACAGGAAATCAAAGAATATGGCTACCCCCACACCTGTAATTACTAGCAAATAACAAAATTCAGCAAACACTGACTAACTTCCAGTTCAGTTAATATTCCTGCAACACAGTTAAAATCAATTTAAATACTGTATTTTTTGAAAAAAAAAGTGCAGATAAAGGTACTTAAATTCTCTTATACGTCCAGTTGAATACAGCTAGTTCTTAGCTGCCCAAAGCTATAATGAGTCATTGTACATGTGGTTTGAATGACCTGAGACATACCTCCCTGGACTACATGAAAAGAGACATGGTGGAGCTCTTGGATTATGTGGCCTAGATAGGTATGACCTTAGCCCTGGTCAGCATCCTACCTTTGCCCAGAATGATACCACAGTACAAACAGAAAATGACTGACTTTAACAATTGGCTAAGTTTCTGGTGATATTCTAAGAGGATTCTTTGCCCAGAATGATACCACAGTACAAACAGAAAATGACTGACTTTAACAATTGGCTAAGTTTCTGGTGATATTCTAAGAGGATCCAGTATCTGTCTGCTTGGGATGTCATGACTGACAGACCTCGATGCTTTGCCAGAGATGGCCTGCATCTGTCACCCCTGGGTTTCTGGGTACTGGCTAAGGCTCTTGCCACCCCTATAGTGCCTTCTTTAAGCAGTGTTCCAAAGACTGAATTACCATTGTAACAGCTATAAATAAATGCAATCTGAGGGTCATGCTGCTCAACACTAGAAGTCTAAATCTCAAGATTCACTCGCTCAAAGCACTCCTCAAAATGGAGAACATCGACATTTCTGCTGTACGGAGACCTGGTTTAAAGCAGCAGAAAGCACTCCTGCATTACTAGGCTATAACTCATTCCACACTTTTCGGCCTCAGAACATGGACCGAAGGTCCAAAGGTGGTGGTGTCTCCATATTCATAAAGGATATGCACACCTCCAGACTAGTATCCCAGCATAATGCATCTGAGATACTCCAGGTACAACTAACATTGGTTAAGACAGCAATTCAGATCATAGCCTGCTATAGTTCCCCAACCATGTCCCAAGACTCTCACTCCACATTCCTAAGCACCCTGGAAACTACGTGATTTCAACTACTCCTCCATCAACTGGGAAAACTACTCATGTAACAATGCACTGGCCCAATGCTTCCTGGAATTCATCAGTTCCAATGTCTTGGACCAGCTCATTCTTACCCCCACTACAGGAAGCAACATACATAACCTGGTTATTACTAACATGGGCAACCGCTGCTCTACACCAATAGTCAATTCCTCCTTGGTTAGATCTGACCACAAACTAATCACCATGGAAATCCACATCTCACCCCCCCCCCCCGCAAAGGTATCCACCATGAAAAACTTCTCCAAAGCTGACTTTGGACTCCTAAAAACAGAGAGGGCTAACTTCACAGCACCCATGACAAAGGAAAATAGATGCATGACTGCCAAATCATACACCAATGCAATGTACAAAACGTACATAAATGCATGGAACTAGTCATACCCAACAGAACCAAGACGCTCTCCTCTAAAAAAGGAAGTCAGTCTCTGCAACAGAAGGAAAAAACTGTTACAGAAAAGGGTGAAGTCCCAAGACTGGAAAAATTCCCTTATTAGCCTCAACAAAAGGTTGAGATTCCTCATCAAATCCTCCAAAGCCAGCTATGAAAGCAGAATTACAGCAGACACTTAAAACAACCACAAAGCCTTCTATAGTTATATCAAGAATGTCCACGGCAATACCCAGATTTGCTCTGAGTTACTGCACAATGGTTCCTCCTATACTGAGCCAACAGATATTGTCAACATACTGGCTGACAGATTCAGTGCCAACTTTCCCCTCTGTCCCCCCAAAGGACCAATCTCAATACCAGAAGAATGCCAAGCACCCAGCATTACTGCAGCACAGGTTAAAGCTGCATTGTCCAAGGCCAATACAGCTTCCATGGGACCAACAATATCCCTGGCTGTGTTCTACATGAATTACAAAGTGAACAGGCACCACGTGTGTGCCTGTTCACTCACAAGCTCACCTCAGGCTTTGTCCCTAATGAATGGTGCACTGCTATAGTCATCCCTCTCCATAAAGGAGGAGCAACTACAGACCCTGGAAATTATCACCCCATTAGTGATGAGTCTGATATGTAAGGCTATGGCGGGCATCATCATGGACCTAATTAACAAGGACATAGGGAATCTCCAAACTATAGATACCCATGCAATCTGGTTTTGCGAAAGGTAGATCATGCCTGCTCAACCTGATTGACTTCTTTGAGTCAGTCACCAAAACTGTGGATGAAGGTAAGGCAGTTCCATACAGCCTACCTCGATCTGGTCAAGGCATTTGATACCCATCAAGAATTATTATTAAACTCAAACAAACCAGGCAATCATCCATATATCATATGCAAATTGGCAAATTTGGCTTTGGCTCAGAACCACACAGTGAAAGCAGTGTGGACAGTCAGTCAGTCTGCCGGCCAGTCATGAGTTGAGTCCCACAGGGATCAGTCCTGGGTCCTCTCCTGTTTGGCATCTACTTCTCAGACATCCAGGCCAACACAGAGGGACTCTGGCTGACCAAGTTTGCAGATGACTGCAAACTGGGAGCCATTATTAACTCCCCAAGTAATGCAGACATCCTACAGAAAGGCCAGACGGAGACCAATGACTGGTGTTGAAACCATGGCTTTAAGTTTAATTCCAAAAAATGCGTTGTCATCCTGTTTGGGAAAAAACTCAGTGCCCACTAATTACCACATTGATGGTAGTCCACTGAACCCTGAAGGTCTTATAAGAAATCTGGGGAAACAGGTTGACAGCAACCTCTCCTTTGACTACCACATTGCCACTGTGGTCAGAAAGTCCTTCTATGTGGCACATCTCATTTCCAAGGGTTTTTCATCCAGAAAGAAAGGTCATCATTTCTTTCTACTCTTCCCTCATTAGACCAGTCATAAAGTATAATGCCCCATTTGGCATGTACCTCACTAGACACCTGCAACAGCTGGACAGGCCACAAAATACTTCATGAAGAGGATCCTAGGCCTTAAGCACGTCCTACATGGACAGACTCAAAAAAACTCCAGCTATTCTCTGTCTAATATCGTCTACTAAGAGGTAATCACTGCTCGACTTACAAAGCCATGTCTGACCTAGCTCTGTTAGAAATTCTACATATAAGGAAATCGCAATCTCTCCGCATCACACACTCCAGAGACCTCAACCTCATTACCACAATCAATAGAACATGCTGGAGGGACAGGTTCATAACCCAGAGACTGCCCATGCTCTGGAATAGACTTTCCATACATGTCAAGCAGAGCACCTCAATGGCCCTCTTCATGGGAAATCTTGATGAGTGGATGGGAAATAGAAAGTTCACTGCAAATTAGAAGCGCTGCAACAAGTATCCAATAAACAAAACACAAACGTTGAGAAAAATACACCTTTATAACAGCAAAGCTTTCGGGTTACACACCCTTCCTCAATACTAATACAGGATCCAATAAAACAAACCAATTTAAATAGGACTCAGTATCAGTCATATGACATGCAGCCTAAAAATCGTGACAGTTTTAAAATTTCACACAACTAATAAAATATGACATTTATACATATATATATAAAAATTTTTATACACATATAACAAATACAATTGTGCAATGGGTTCATATATAACATTTAGCATAACTTAATACGCTGTATCTTAATTAAAACTGGTTTCAATGTAATAGCAGAAGTTATATCAAATGTTATATATATGAACCCATTGCACAATTGTATTTGTTATATGTGTATAAAAATGTTTTATATATATATATGTATAAATGTTATATTTTATTAGTTGTGTGAAATTTTAAAACTGTCACATGATTTTTAGGCTGCATGTCATGTGACTGATACTGACTCCTATTTAAACTGGTTTGTTTTATTGGATCCTGTATTAGTATTGAAGAAGAGTGTGTAACCTGAAAGCTTTGCTGTTAAAAAATAAATAGAAAGTTCACCCCGGGGATCACTCCAGTGGCTCTACTTGATAGAGGCATCGGGAACTAACATTAGTCGGCACAATGCCAGGGCACTTCTATGGTCTAGGCTTGTAAAGGCTCTAGGGACATTAGCCTAGTACACACCTATGAACCTATAAGAAAGGCTTAAAGACCTTAGCTAAAGCAGATGCAGACCATTGAAATGAATTTAATATCAGATCAGGAAGTGAAAACGCTGATCTTTCTTTCTTTCTCTATGTAATGGAGCTATTACAATGTTCCAAAAGAAAGTTGTTGGGCTTGTTTCTCTTCATAACAGTAGTTAGAAGCTCTGTACAGAAAATGTAGGACTATGAAGAGACAGCAACATATAGCGGTTAGATCACCAATACTTTGGAATAAATTGCCTTCCATAATAAGGAAGTTGGAAAATTTGAACATTTTTAAAATTAACCTGGACTTCTGGTTTGGTGACAAGATTTCTTATCTGGATTTAACAGGTAATTTTTTAGTTTCTTGATGATCCTTCAGGCCCTAAAATACAAAATTTCCAAACACATGAAAGTTTTATATCTATCTATAGATACAGATATAGATATAGATACAGCTATAGATATAGATATAGATATAGATTAAACAAAGGGTAAAAAAGTCGTACTGACAAACCAGTCATTAAAAAACTGCAAGGAAAACCCAGCCAAACTAGAGTCTTTACTGTGTAATAACTTAAACCTCCTGTAGTGAAGATCCATGGAATATAAGCAAATAACTTATAGGTTCATAGGTTCATACTAGGCTATCTGCCCAAGGGCATTTATAAGCCTAGCCAGAGTTTTGTGGCTTTCGCCACCCCTTTAGTTTGGAGGATACTATGCCCATTATTTTGCTGTGCCTCTGTCAAGCAGTGTCACTGAGATAATCCCTGGGGATTATCTGCGATCTCCCATCCATTGGTCAAGATTTCTCTTGAACAAAGCCAGCGAGGTGCTCTGCCTCACATGTACCGGGATTTTGTTCCACAGCATAGGGAGTCTCTGGGTGATGAATCTGTCCCTCCAGCACGTCCTATTAATAACCGTGTCAAGGTTTAAGTCTCCCGCCCTTGTAGTTCTGAGGGATCTAGATTTTTTGAGGTGAAGCATGTTCATCAATTCTGGGTTTGACATGGCCTTGTATGTCAGGCAAGGTCACCTCTGAGCAGACGGTAAGCGACTGAGTAGAGCTGAAGTTCCTTCAGTTGGGCAGCATAGGACATATTTTTGAGACCCTTTATCCTTTTGGTGAGGAACTTTTGGGGCCTTTCCAGTTGCTGCAGGTGTCGTGTCAGATACATTCCGAATGGGGCATTGTACTCAATCATTGGCCTGATGAGTGATGAGTACAGGGGGACGATGACTTCCCTTGATCTAGATGCGAATCCCTTCATGATCAGGTGGGCAATGTAGAAGGTCTTCCTAACTACTTTGGCAATGTGAGTATCAAATGAAAGGTTACTGTCAACCTGGGTACCCAGATCCCTGATAACCTCTTCTGTGCTTAGTGGGTTGCCACCTATATGGTAGCTAGGGGTAACCTTGTTTTTCCCAAAGGGTATGACTATGCATTTTTTGGCGTTTAACTTTAGGCCATGGTTCTGGCACCAGTTTTCCGTTTCTGTAAGACCCTTCTGAAGGATATCTGTGTCAGATGTGTTCTCAACTATGGCACCCAGTTTGCAGTCATCTGCAAATTTTGTCAGCCATAATCCTCCAGAAAAGTAGATGCCGAACAGGAGAGGGCCCAGGACTGAGCCCTGTGGGACACCACTTGTGACAGGCTTTGAGTCTGACATGGCGCCAGCAACTCTGACCCTGTGGGTTCTGTCACTTAGCCAATTTGCAACCCATCTTGTGACGTATGGGTTTACATTTAAGCTGATGAGTTTTTCAATGATACCTGAGTGGGATATTGTGTCGAACGCCTTTGCCAGGTCGAGGTAGGCTGTGTGGACTTGTTTTCCCTCATCAATGGCCTTGGTGACTGTTTCGAAAAAGTCCACCAGGTTTAAAAGGCATGATCTGCCCTTGACAAAGCCAAACTGGGTCAGATCCAAAGTCTGCAAGTCTCCTATGTCTTTATTTATGAGTTCCATTATGATCCTCTCCATAGCCTTGCAGATCAAGCTTGTCAAGCTGATGGGACGGTAATTTCCCGGGTCGGTGGAGGCACCTCCTTTGTGAAGTGGGACCACAGTTGCTGTACGCCACTCCTTAGGCACGTATCCTGAGGTGAGGCTAAGGTTAAACAGCTGCCCTAACTGCGGGCTTAATTCCTCATTGAGTTCGTGGAGCACACATCCGGGGACACCATCTGGTCCCATGGATGCTGTGTTTTTTGCCTTGGAGAGAGCAGTACTCACCTGAGCGTTTCAGATGTTTGGGGGGCTATAATTCTCTGGTATAGATATCTCACCTTTTGGGGGGGGGGGGGGAGAAGTTTGCACTGAACCTGTCAGCCAGTATGTTGGCAATGTCTGTAGGTTCAGTGATTTTTACATCATTTTGAACAAATTCTGAGCATATCTGGGAGTTTTCTCCCAGGTTTCTAACATACCTAAAGAAGGCCTTATGATTGTCCTTTGAGTCCTTGGCGACTTTCCTCTCAAAACTTGCCTTGGATTATTTTATGAGAGATCTTAATTTTTTACTTATAATGATCAAGGGTGTTTTCCCTTTTAAGGATTTTGCTCTATCTTGTAGTAGCTTCCTCCTTTTGTTGTAGAGCTTGTTTATGGCTGGGGTCCACCAAACTGGACGCTTGCCTTTGGTACAAAGGGTCTTTGTTTTGTTTGGGATTGCCTGATCCATGCAGTCCTGTAGGTGCTGGTAGAAGGCATTTGTAAGTGATTCAGCGGCTTGAGAAATGGTTTCCGCAGGCTCGGGGGCTATAAAAGAGGCCACACTGGCCTTTAGAAGTGTGAAGTCGGCTTTTGAGAAGTTCTTCACTGTGGTCTTTTTTATCTCAGGTGGGGGCGGGATGTGGACTTCCAGTGAGATTAGTTTATGGTCTGATCTCACCAGTGAAGGGTATACTTCCGGTGTTGAACATTGTGACCCCATGTTCGTGATGATGAGATCTAGTATGTTATCTCCTCTTGTGGGAATAGTGACTAGTTGTTCCATGGCATTTGAGTTTATGAACTCTAGGAACCTTTGGGCTAGATTGTTAGGGCTAGAGTAGTGATCCCAGTCTATATTCAGGTAGTTGAAATCACCTAGTATGATGGTGTTTGGAGCTACATTTATCCCCTCCAGTGTTTTCAGGAAAGCTATGTGAGGTTCCTGAGATTGAGAGGGTGGCCTGTAACATGCTACAAATTGCAGAGCAGTCTTGCCTATGGTTAGTTGCACCTGGATGGTCTCCGATGCATCGTGCGTTGCCACCAACCTTGAGGTGTGGGTGTTCTTGATGAATATAGATACCCCCCCTCCTTTCTTGGTGTTGTCCGGATTTTGGGGCCGGAACGCATGATAAGAGGTAAAGCCTGATAGTGCCGGGGTGCTCTCGGGAGCCTTGAACCAGGTTTCAGTCACAGCACAGACATCGATGTTCTCCATACTGAGAAGGGCCTCGAGTGCATGCATCTTGAGGTTGAGACTTCTGGCATTGAGCAGCATTACCCTTAGTTTTTTTTTTTTTTTTTTTTTAGTTTTTGTTATGGACATACAGTGTTTCAGCTACAAAGCTTCTGGATGCCCATAAGCAAAAAGTAAGAATACATAACTTCATATGAACTGCAAAAAGGAACTATTCTGTGTACATTGTAAGTGCTGAAAAGAGCACTTGGCTAACATCAAAAACAGAAGAAATACTAATTTTATGAACATTGGTCATTCCCTGTCATAGGAATGGGATCCACCCCATCACAGCATTAGAACCCTTAACAACTGGAGATATTTAAAAACAATAAAAGATAATCAGTAAGACTACTTAAAATGAATTGAGACAGGTGTGACAATTAACTGTAATACACATATATACTCGACCATATTCCAAAAGAGTTCCTCTCAGTGTAAGTGCCTTACTTCAGTGTAAGGCCCATCTATAAACAGGATTACTATGGGGACCAGATTCTAAAACATCTGCTTTCTGCCTGCTGTCATTCTAAGTGGTCATTTACACTGATGGCAAGTGTTTTGGAATTGGGGCCACTATAAAATAATCCACAACTTATAATTCTGCATAACTAAGTAAAGAAACATGGTTGAGTCTTTAGCTATTAGACAAATGTAGAAAAATAGATATTCAAAATGTTTTATTTCAAACAAGGAAAGTGTTTTTTGTCTCTGACATTTTGCAACATAGCAGAAAGCAGCAACCTCAGCAACTCTGAGAAGATGGTATTCTTAACATCCATATATCTTTAAAGGGTGGATACTGCTACACAAAGTATATTAGGACTGGAAACGAAAGGTAACTTAAATATGGTGCAAAATCCCTGGGGGAGGGGGGAGGTCCTCATCTTGATGTAATAACTTCACTAGATACTGGGATGAAAATCTACAGGTAAGAGCTGCAAATCACAAAAACAAAAAAAAACATACATCTAACTTTTCAAGGCAAAAATAGGGAAGCACTTTAACAGAAACACGTCTTTCATTAATCCTTGTCATCAAAACTAAATCAATTTTTAGTCAATATTTTCATCCATATCATAAAATGGTCAAGAACCAGATGTTTAGGTTTTAAAAATATTGACCTTAAAAGTAAATACCTACTTAAGTCCAAATGTATATACAGTAAATAGTAGCTTGTGTCAACTATTTATTTTAAGGCAGAATTTTGAAACATCAGTATAAAGTTTACTTCTGTTATATCCAGCAACAGTATCTGTTAAGATAAAATTGGTCTGAAACACAGGATGTTGTTGCCAGTATTTGTTGTTTGACTGGGTGATTGGAGCCTTGATGTATACAGATCAACATTTAATATTTATCTCACCTTTTACCTCAGACTAGTTATCCTTGGTGATCGATTGAGTGAGTTTTTTTTTCAGTTTGCAGTTGGCAAAGATGTCTGCTGCAAATGGATAGATTGTTTGCACATAAGACAATGAGTCCACTTGTACACTTACCAAAAGTGCAACCCCCCCCAACACACACACACACACACACACACACACATCATTACAACCAGCAGCACGTTAATTATCAGAAAGGTAGACTGCTGCATCTCAGTTCAGCACTTCTTGAAATGGTTGCTGCACAGCTAAGATTACAATGAATATGTGCAAGTTTAAAACCAACATATAATTAAGAATTTGTCTTATTTGAAATAAGATCACAATGACTGTGAAAGTTTAAAACCAAAATATAATTAAGAATTTGTCTTATTTGAAATAAGATTACAATGAATATATGCAAGTTTAAATCCAAAATATAATTATGAATTCATTTGTCTTATTTGAAACAAAAACACAGTGTGACTATTTCCCCACAGTCTGTGCTATGTATCTGAAATGTATGTTTATCATAGTTTTTTAAATTCAAAGAAAATTAAAAAAATGCCAGTAATAATAAATGCCAGAAATATAAGTGATGTGTTCACTTGTGCCCTATGGTTATTAGGCTTCTGACAGACAAAATACTGCCTTTAGTCAATATCAAAATACATATGCACCCCTCTTCAACAGCTTTGCTGTTTGTGTGTGGAGCTACTGATATTATTCTATACTTTAGTAACAGCAGCATATTTTTTCTAATAAACTGGGTATTAATCATAATGAAAATGATTTTTAAATTTTTTTGACTATGGATGTAACATGATTCTTTCAAGTAATATTACTTCTCACAATGAAAATGAAAATGTAAACTGTATGCAGTTACAAGGTAACATTTTATTTTATTAATATCCAGCAGATTAAAGTCTACTCAATCAGACCCAAATGCAGAATGGATACCATACTGCAGCTAATATAAGTTTAATTCCCTTGAATTTAATTAAAATAGTCAAGAGATGTAGATGGTAGATAACTGACCTTGTGTCTTATGTAAAGGAATATTTGGTTGGGTGTTCAGTCTTTCAGTCATTCAAAATTATATAAATCTTAAGTTTTACCAGAAATGCATCTCCAATATTTTACTTTCTGTCTTTATTCATATTTTGGTTACAGGGGGGGTTATGGCACTGGTATGACCAACTGCAGCCTCAACTTGCAATACTGTATCATTATATAAAGTACATTTAGAGAATTTTTATCCACACCTTAAACTATAAGTGCAGTAAAGAAAGGGTAATTAAAATGACAAAATGAATGGAGAATTACAGACGTGTGTCTGTATAGACAGTTACAAGTGTGGCTCTACTCCTAAGTATCTCTACATCTCCCTTCATACAACCATCTTCATGTCATCAAGCAGGGCAGTGACAGATGACAGCAGATTTCAGGAAAATATTGCTATACAAAGGCAGTGTGGTATACCTCATACAACATTTATGTGTTTTATAAAAACGTCTCCACAACTGATGGATACCCACAGACTTGGCAGAACATCTAGTACTGAAACATCCACTGTCTTGCAACCAGTTTTTTGATTAAAGAATAAGAAATTAAACAATAGTAAGCATATGCCCATGTTATAACAAAAATATAAACATCTTTGATGTTGATGGCAACAGAAAATGTCCTCACACATTCAATTGTCTTAAAACAATGTAAAACGTGTTATGGTTACAATTGGAATCAGTGTCATTTAAATACACTAAGTTTTGTAATTAATGTAATAGTCATAGCTCAAATGATAGCTGACACTGAAAATGTTATTTTTTCAGAAATAGTTCCCACGTACATAATGGTGAAGAGAACAAGACCTTTTGCAAGAAACTATTAAAATGTTGGACAAAACCAAAAAGGCCTAAAACTAACTCTGTGGGATCTAAGCAAGAATAGAATTAATGTCAGAAACAGACTCAGTAGTCTTGATAAATTGCTTTCTAATATGCAACATGCAAATAGTAATTCGTCTTTGCTGCAGTTAGATGAAGGAAGTCTCAAGACTTAATGACGCAGATTTGCTGGCACGTTCCTAAATGTTATGTTTCGAACTATGCATGAAAAATCAGCAAATAGCAAAACCATTGCTTCAACAAGTTGGCCTTCTGCTGAAGGTCTAATGTTACTGGTACATTTATTTACCATGTTACTGGAGATGTATAAATATAAAAATAACGTGATGCATTCCCAGTGACAACAGTCCTTTTTAAGCAAGCAGTAAGCTAGGAGAGCAGATTCATTAATCAGTTCAGATGAACTACCAGTGGGACAACAGCTATAGAAATAGAACAATGATTAATAAGTTTTATTTCAGTGATTTGATAGTTTTGAATACAGTGAGGATAGGTTTACAGCTGGATGTTGTCTTTTTTTAATTCCATTCTCCTTCATATACATGAACAGAGAGTTTTAATTATTTCAGTTTAGAAAATATTTCTTAACAGATACAGTCCCATACTGTATAGTATTTCCAACGATGGTTCAGGTGCTTTAGACTACTTAAATGATTTACTTAAAACCACTTGGCATGTAGGTAGAGGCTATAGCTCTCAATCTGTTAGTGCATGTATCATGGATAAAGTCAAAATGATGGGGGGAAGGAAGCTAAAAATAAAGGAGAAAATGTAAATATTGCTTTTATAAACTTCCAGAGTTGTTTGAATAAGAGTTTTTTTCCATTAGCATTCATGTTCTAAAGGATATGAAATTGATAAGCTGTATATGTATCATTATTCAGTGACTGTAATTCTCAGTGATTTCAAGAAAACACAAATTTCACTAGGAACAGACCAAAAAGATGAGGCAACATTCTGAACATTCTGCAAAAGTCTGGACAGATGCAAGAATATATAGGATACAACTCGTTTGCAACTCATTACTGCAGCAACTGCCTTAGTGCCTGGTTAATGTCTGTAGCTACAGGTTATTCTGGCATCCCCATAAACAGAGATTCTTCATTCATAGTACAATTCTTTTTTTTCCCCTTATCCTATCTCTGCCACAGCAGTGGTTCTGTTTACGGAACACATTTCTGAGAAGCGATACATATACTTCAGGAGTGACATGTCCTTTCACATGTATGAAGTCTGCAGCAGGAGGCAGTGAACAGCTAGTATGATTACTTAAAATTATCTAAATAAGCATTAGCATAAAATCCTCTTTTGCGACTTCCTCAGTATGGAATCATCTATTTCCTATTCTCTTGGAGTTCCCACCCTGCCAAGGCACACACACAGTCAACAGCACACTTTCTCCTGTTCCTCCTACTGACACTACCATTTCTTCAGCATCCCCTGCTCCTTTTGTGTACATCTCAGACATTTCTTCAGTTGTCAGTTCCTCGGTACATTTTTTATTGTTCCTCATCTTATGCTATATATCAATCTTACATCCCTCCGTCATTCTCCTCCCTCTTTATGTTTAGCAACCCTTCTTATCCCCTGTTGTTTTACCACTTGCAATTTCTATCCATAGTACTCTTTCTAATGTTGATTGTATAACATTGCTCTTTGTTCTACATACGGTATAGCAAGAGTCTTCTGCATTTTCTTTTTCCTTACACTTTCAGCATAGTTCTATATATACTTTTCTGATTTCATCCTTAGACAAGTTCACCTTATTTGATATACTGCAAGCATTTCCTTTAAATGATGTCCTAAGTGTTGTAGCATCTACACCCGATCGATGTTTCACCACCTTCTTTTTTTTTCTCCATCTACTCTGTACTACCCTGCTTCCCTGGACCACTGATGCGGTGTCCATGGTATTAATTCATTATTTACTAAGTAAGACAATTTCAGCTCTTGCTCACCTCTGGTCATTGATTTGCCACATGAAATTACACTTCATTGCAGTTTTCCTTACCTTAACTCTTTACTGAATGTGCAATATCCATTTTTCAGCTTTAAATGACTTGGACAATATCAGGATAAATGTATAATGGAAATTATTCTCTTGTTATGGCAGAATATGGAGTGGCTGGAACAGATTCAAAGCAGACTGGAAAACAAGATGAATGATGGCATTATTTATTAGGATTTCCATCTTCCAACCATTTAACAGACCACTGAAACTGAAGGAGTGTCAAAGGCAGGTGTTTGCTTAAAGCTCAAACAGGCAGCACATATGTCCTCATCTCTTCAAAGTCCCACCAAGCTCAAAGAAATGTGTTTAATATATAACTAGAGGTCTTTCCAACTGTTTACAATTAGCACATGAGGCTATCAGGAACACAGAGAATGGTATTTATACAAATGCCATCTTTGGAATATTTCTTAGTAACAACACTGCTTGCCCCGTAGCTCTAGCAGCAGTTAACCAAGTTGATAAAAGTGATTTTTAAAGAATTGATGTTTAATTAACTTGTACATTGTCTCATACCTTCCCATGTAACTCTTACTGTCTTAGAATTTGGACACCAGGAACACAGTTTACAATTACCGCATATTTTTACTTGCATTTGCTCCATTTGGAGAAATTGTTGTTAACCCATTTATCACAAAGGGATAAACCTCACTGAAGGAAACCCCCTTTCTTGAATATTGTATTTCATCTGCAACGCAGATGCACATAATATGCTATGTGCAATCAATTTTATGTGGTGGGGAGTAACTCTTCTTGTAATATGTGATATGTTATTATTCATTTGATCTTTGATGTGTACCACAGTTATACTAGTGAATTATTAAAGCATTGTCTGTAACCTCTTCTACTTATAATTTGTGCCATAGAGCATAGTCCATGCCATAACTAAAAGCAGCTACTTTATCAGTGCCGAGTATTCATACCTATATATTAATAATTACATAAGAGAAAATTAATTTGTCAAAGACATCCAGAAACTGTATGATAAGGTTATAAAGCATGCCAGCTGCATCACAAGATCATTTCTTAATGTTAAATGGTATTTTACACTTGAAAAGCTTTTCCTCGGTCTGCATATGCCTATAATAAGTACTGTCAGGAACTCGTATGTTAGGACAATGGTTACAGACAAGAATGCAGTTAGAGTTTAGTCTGTATCCCTGAACATGCTATCTTAAGAAGGAGACATTTACTCTACTAATTATGAAAAGCTTAGTCTGAAGTAAATGTTAAAACACGTACTGAAGCTTTGGTGAACATCTGTGAAAGCTAGCATGTCATCAGGTAATGTGTTGTGTATCAGATGTTTGAGTACTGTGATTATTATCCTTCTTGCTATAACACTAAATGTACATTTATGTGCAACAACAGTTTATTTTTTGAACACCAAACACCCTCTTAGGTTATAGAGCAGAGGACTTTACTTGGCAAGATCTACAAATAATAAATGTGGAGTACTCACAAAGAAGCTGTAGCAGTTAAACTCACTGAATCCTCAGCTCAGGGAATCTATTTGTTTTAATTGAAACAACTTTATTAAGAACATCAACAAACATACATAAATCATAACTGAGTATATTCCTAACATAGCATCATAAAAAGTTATAGCATCAAAATACTGTCATGTCAGTGTAAATTCCTCGCTGATCACAATATAGCAGAACTCACAATTATGTAAAATAAAACTAATGTTAAATAATTCTATATTTAAAACTTTAAAGTCTGTACTGATATGATATATAAAAATATCCCACAACTCCAAATTATTCAGAATTAAAGTCTGTAGTATTAATATGTAGAAAATACATTATGATTCCAACCACACTTTCATACTGAAATGATTGTCTGACCATACTTTAAATTTATAACTCAAGACATGTATAGTCAATGCTCAATAGTCGGGAATACATTCAGCTTTGAAAGATATAGAATAAAACTGTGGAACTTGCACTTCTGATCCAACAGAACAATGTTTTTGGTATGGCCAAGTTATGTGAAAGAATACCCAGTACCCAGAATTTAGGAGTGTCAGGCAATGGCAAATCCCATCTCACTGCTGTGTGAATGTCTCCAATAATAATCTCTCCCAAATAGGTCAGACTGCAGGAGAGGAGGAAACTAGAGGTAAAATAATTAGCACTGACTTTTTGGCATCTCAATCATTTATTATATTGAGGGCTGTTTGTATTGTAAAAGTATGGAGGGGGCAATTGCCAGACATGGAGTAGTTTAGCAAAAGTGAAATTGGTAAGGGAAGGGAGCTTACACTTGTTTGGGAAACATCAACATTGATTTAATTCCATCCACTCTAATTCTTTGTGCAGAAAATCTTCCCATTTTGTTTAAGTGGAATTGTGACCGAAGGGAAGGGAGCTTACACTTGTTTGGGAAACATCAACATTGATTTCATTCCATCCACTCTAATTCTTTGTGCAGAAAATCTTCCCATTTTTGTTTAAGTGGAATTGTGACAGACTCTGATGGGTCAAGGCCTGCAAAGTACAATTATTTTAACTTTATGTCCTCCACAGAAAAATGGGGAAGTTGGGTGTTGAATAGGTGATATATCCCCTTAAATGTGTAACCATGATACTCCTGACTTGAAGGTATTGCAACCAGGACAATCTTGGCTTTGGGAAATCTATTGCAAACAACTGTCAGGGGGTAGAGTCTGTGCTGTAGACATATCTGCTAGGTGCTTACCAAAAATAAATGCCAACTCTAATCCCAGCAGGCTATGAACTAGGTTTATTGAGGACATTTATTACATGATAACCCTTGTCTCTTTCTAAGTCTGTTCTTAGAATTACACCACTCATTCACTTTTCTTGGGTCCTAAATTTTGCAAGGCGTCTGGGGTAGGGAGGGGTCAGTTCTACAGTGAAAGATAATTTCTGGGATCACCTAAATTGGGGGACTGGGTTTCCTTAGTCAATAAGAGAAACCGTCTATAGCTGCAATATCACAGTCAAAGAAGTGTGGAAACATCGAGCTTGCTTCCCATTCATCAAAAACTGTTTCTGCCTACTGACCCGCTGAGGGGGGTAATTTCACAGAAATAAAATTCCCAACAATCTTCTAACATCTAATAAAATTTGTAAAGGTGGCCTACAGCAGATGTTTTAACAGAAAACTAAACTCTAGGAAGGATACACATATTAACTCTTTGCACTTTGTGTAGAAAGGAAAGGTTGGAGTAAATCTAAACAGTTGGGTTAATACAGAATAGTTGAGACTTCTGCATAAAATGTTATGGAAAATTGATGACTCCTTGTCATCCAAATAAAATCCCACTGGACAGAGTTAAATGTTTTGTTGAAGTCTAATATTAATGCAGCAACTGTTGTGGAAAGATCCATATAGAATGGTGGGATGTTTATCCAAAATCTAATCAGTTCAAGCCCACCTTACCTCTCTTTAATGTATCCTAAGTGATTAGAGATTACTAAATAATAATTTTATCTGTTCTATTAGCTACGGTTTTTGGACATATTTTCACATTAAAATAAGATAGCTGTTCAGGTCCAAACTGTCCACATTAGACTTGCCTAACATAATTATTTTAGTCCTTATTGTTTCTGTTTATTTTAGGAGCTAGACATTCATTTAAGGAACACAACAATGTATTAGGTAAACTAGATTTGAAAGACACATATAAATCTTCCATAAAGCCATCTAAGTCCTGAGGCTTTCCCTCCTGTTAGATCAGTAATAGCCTTTTCTACTTGGAAAAAACTTAAAGGTTTCCTTAAGGCTTCAATATCGCGAGGTGAGAAATTTGTTAAGGAAAAACTATATATCAGCCAGAATATTCACTATTTTTTGAGCTACCAGGCAACAACAGTATACTAAAGCAAGACCTGGTGTGACAAAAAGAAATACTGCCAACCCAGCTATCTGGCATTTTGTAAATAATTCTGTCCTTTCTGAATATCGATATGATTTATACAGAAGTGTGTGTAAAGTACTGAGGTAAAAGGTAGTCACAGCATGTCCTACTGGAATAGAACAGGAATGTACCTGCACTATTGTGACTGTTTAGATGTATGTATTTAATGGAAATTTAAACACAGGAGGTTAACTTGAAAGAAATTCAGAGAAAATAGTTGAAATTAAATAGTTTCATAACCATATATTAAAAGAGATGTTATCTCTCAGTTTCAGTGCAGTAACAGACACAATGTCTAGAGCTAGAGGTTTTTGTTGTATTGGCTTGAAAGAGAAGTAATTACTAGGATTAAGATATTAAAGTGTTTTTTTTTTTTGTTTTATGACTTCCAGGGTCTACAATCATCTGAAAGATGTGTATTTTTCACAGGGAGATGTTAAAATTCAGTTAGTTTCTGACAAAGGGGGTTTAGCTTGGGAACTGAAGTCAGGTGACAAAAAGTGATGTCATCCAAACTAACCCAGCAGTAATATTTGATATTAATTTAAGAACTCTCTCATGGAGAGACTATGCATTTTGTATTTTGTCATTGACCTAACAACAGCTGGAAACATGCACTTACCTCTGTACTTGCCTTGCTGTAAGTAAGTTTTTAGGGCATAGTAACTCTAAGTACAGCTTAGATATTTTCTTTATTTATTTGAGACTGTCCTACAATGTTGTTTTAAATATTTCCTGTGATTTTGAACTCTGATGTAACTGATTACTTACTGACTACTGTCTTGTTCTTTTATTATTTATTATTAAATATATTTAAACGTTTTAATTGTGGCTGGTCTGTTTAGAGATATTTAAGCTCTTAGGGTACTTGCATATCTATGTGGTGACAATGTACAGGCCACGCCTAAATAGCCTTGCTCTTGGTCAGAATACCATTTGGATTAATAGTAACATTACACAGTAGGATTGGACACCCTTTGCTTAGGGTCTTAAAGTAGCTGATAGGAGATGGTTGGTGGCAGTGAAAACTACCTTATAGTCTGGGCAGGAGGGGGCACAGCTACATACACCTGTGCCAGCCTTTCCCAGGTGTGTGTGTTTGTATATAAATCAAATCTCAAAGAGTGTGTTTGTCAGTTACTTGGGCAGGGACATGAAGCACTGGTTGGACAGAGAGGGTACTGGAGATCTTGGTCTGGCCACACAGCTGAGATCTCAACCCTATAGCTGTATCAATGGGGAGTCTTATTGGGGGATCTGAAGAAAGAGGGACAAACCAGCCCCAGACTGAATGTGATCTCTGTGTGCTCTTAAGGAAAATTTCACTTTACTGTGTGTATTTGTCATCCTCCCAGTGTGTACATTCCCAACTGTTGCCAGTGCTGAGGACTGAGGCTCCATGATTACTGGGTCAGTGCTGGGGTGTCACATATTAATTGGTTGGCAGTGGTGGAATATCCACATCACATATTAATTGGCTTGTAGTGGTGATCTACATATTAGGATTCAGTGGTGTGGATACTGAATTCCTGTAGCCTGTAAACAGCGGTCACTAAGGAAGGTGTTTGTACTCTCAGTCAGTCATACAGTGAACATTCAGAGTTACATATTACAATTGTTTTATTTTTTTTTTTTTGTTAGCTTAGTTAGGGAGAGCATACAAACATTTCAACAGAGGGGTATGGAAAGCTGACAAGGATTTAGTTGGCTAAGATGTGCCACACTAAAGGACTGGTGCATGCCAACCTGACTAAGGCAGAAATGATTGTAGCCTTGGGCACAGCTGCATCACAGACCAGCAATCAGGAGAACAAAAGGGCTGGCCTTCGAGATGTACCACTCTCAGAAAATGGAAAGTTCAACCTTTCCACAGAGGACTTAAAAATCCATCTGGAGTTAGAGAGACTTGAACTGGAGGCCAAATGTTCGGAAATAGAATCAGCAGAGAGACTGAGATATCTGGAAGCTGAAGAGAATGAGAGGCAGAGGCAACATGAAAAGGAGATGCTGACTGTTCGCCAGGGTCATGGAGGTAATGGGAAAGGGAGTAATCAAACCCCAAAAGCATCAAATGTCATTACATTTCTTCCACAATTTACAGAAGGGGATCATTTTGATAGTTGCATTCATATGTTTGAAAGGGTATGTAAACAGAATAATGTTGACTAAGGGCTCTGGGTACAGCTCCTGATCCCCTTCCTCCATAGTAAAGCTGTAACTTCTATTTCAAAATTGTCCAATACTGATTGCTTAAATTATAATACTGTAAAAATCCATCTTTTAGAATGTTTTTAAGTTAACACCTGAAGCTTATAAGAAAAAGTTTTGTAAGCATAAATGCAAGATAGATGAAAGAGTATGTGAATATATTGCAGAACTAAGCACTTATTTTCATAGGTGGGTGATTGGATGTCAAGTCACCACTTTTGAAGGGCCAGCAGACCTTTTGGTGAGGGAACAAGCCCTTAGCACTTTGCCGAGGACATGAGAATCTGGTTAGCAGATAGACAATGCAATACTGCAGATGAGATGGGTAAGAAGGGAGCCCTATACCTTGCAAGCAGGACATTACTGCACAAGAAAGAGATACCCAGTGCTGCTCATGGGTCTAAGGGAACCTATGGTGGGTAGCCCAGACCACCCCAACAGTGTCCACCAGTAGCAGGGGAAGCCACTAGTCCAGGTACACATCCAGGACCAAGGGTTCAATGTTTTAAATGCAACCAGTGGGGCCATGTAGCATATAGATGTCCATGGAGGCAAGGTGGGGAACAAAAGGTGGAACAGCCAGTAAGTGGGAGGGACAGAATGCCAGCAGTAAGTTGTCTTGAGACAACAAGAGTACGAAACTACCACAAGAGGTCATATCCTAGCTGAGTGGATGGGAAACAGGCCACTGCTAAGAGAGAGAGAGACAGCCTCTGGCATTACCATTGTGAAGCCTGAAAATGGTTAAAGAGGAGCACTACTTGCTTGGGCAGTCAGAGCTTTAGGAGGGACTCCATTCCAAACACCTTTGACTAGGGTTCACCTTGACTGGGACAGTGGAATAGGAAGCCAGCAAGTATGTGTGATTGAGGATATCCCTGCATATGTCCTGATAGGGAACGATTTTGATAATGCAGTGATGCACAGTCAGGCTGGGGGACCCAGACAGACCACACACTTGCAGCCAAGACTGGTGAGGTGGTTACTTCAGGGAGGGAGCTATCCTGTAGCAGTGAGACTGAAGGTGAGCCACAACTGCTTGTGGTTACCGATGTTCCCTTGGACAGAGTGACTGCAAGAGCAGACGTGAGTAGTAGTACCCAGGCTGATAGTGAAGCATCGCTGTCAGAGGATGCCAGACTTCCTGTGGAAGGGGAGCTGGGAAGAGTTACTGAAAGAGAGTTGAGACAGGCTCAGCTCTCAGACCCTACATTACAAGGCCTACGAGAAGTAGCTAGTGAGGCACCTGATTTTCAAGGAAAGGGGGAATCTGTATACTGAGACAAAAGGTTACTGTACAGAGAGTGGACCTTTGAGGGAGGGCTAGAGAGTGAGAGAATACAGCAGTTGGTAGTGTCCACAGCCTATCAACTCGCACTTCTAGCCATAACCTATGTTATTCCCTTTGCAGATCATATGGGTATAAAGCATACCAAGAGGTGTATTATGCAGAACATGTATTGACCTGGAATTTCTAGAGATGTAACAGGGTACTGCAGGACCTGTAAACAGGGACAAAGGTAGAAAAGGCAGCAGACAGGTCAAAGCCCCTTTGATGCCTTTGCTGTGATTCAGGAGCCATTTCAGAGGGTAGCTATGGATAATGTTGTTTTAAACATTTCCTGTGATTTTGAACTCTGGTGTAACTGATTCCTTATTGACTATTGTCTTGTTTGTTTATTATTTATTATTAAATATATTTAAACATTTTAATTGTGACTGGTCTGTTTAGAGATATTTAAACTCTTGGAACACTTGTATATCTGTTTGGTGACACTGTACAGGCCACTCCTAAATAGCCTTCCTATTGGTCAGACTACCATCTGTATTGATAGTAACATTACACAGTAGGATTGGACACCCTTTTCTAATGGCCTTTAAGTAGCTGATAAGAGTTGATTGGTGGCAGTGAAAACTACCTTATACACAAAAAGGCAGAAGAATGTTCTGTTTAAGCTTGCTCAGCAAAATCACAACAATAACTAAGAGATGAGCGATGCACCACACCATAACAAGCATCTCAACGATTTATTCAGAGCTGTATCTCAACAAGACAAAAAACAATGGATTAGCGCTTTCAGCTATGAAAGCCTTCTTCAGATCCAGGATGGTGTGGTGCATCGCTCAAAACTACCTTATAGTCTGGGTAGAAGGGGGCATAGCTAATAAACTTGCTCTAACCTTTCCCTGGTGTGTCTGTATATAAATCAAATCTCAAGGAGTGTGTGTGTGTTAGCTACTTGGGCAGGGACATGAAGCACTGATTGGACAGAGAGGGTACTGGAAATCTTTGTTTGGCCACTCAGCTGAGATCTTAACTCTATAGCTGTGCCAGTAGGGAGTCTTATTGGGTATCTGGAGAAAGAGGGAGAAACCAGCTCCAAACTCACTGTGATCACTGTGTGCTCTTAAGGGAAATTGCACTTTACTGTGTGTGTTTTTGTCATCCTCCCAGTACTGTTGCCAGTGGTGAGGATTGAGGTTCCTTGATTACTGGGCCAGTGCAGGGGCATCACATCCAGTAAAACTGTATTTCCCTCCTTCCATCACCATGTTTCTTGTAATGCAGAATTCAAGTGGAACAAGACACTACCATGAATATCCTGTTTTGGCTTAGTGCCAGTGTTCAGAAACCAGTGGGATCCACGACTAGGAGTGCACAGTCGCCTTCTCTGGGTACAGATATTTACTCAATGTAATGACACAGTAGACTTTCTGGAGATAATTATTCCTCTTTACTTTTTAAAACTTTTATCAAAGTGCCTTCTCATAATTCTTCTATTATCAATTTAAGTAGTAGAGAGCATAATATAGGACTTAAACATTTGTCTTTTAGATATCCAGTTTTCTTCAGGACCAAAATGTTATTGCATATACCAAATGAGATTCATAATGAATAACTGCATCTTATTTCATCAACTTAAGAAAAATCACTGCCAAAATATCTAAATCCACTTCAAAGTAGTGATGTGATCCATTGTACAATACTCTCAAACATTTGTTCCAAGGACTCTCCAATTTGGGGCAAGCACCCACAACCCCCTTCACTATTTCTCTGTGTATACACACACACACACATACATATTTATATATATATATATATATATATATATATATATGTGTGTGTGTGTGTGTGTGTATTGGTCTACTTGTATTAGTCGAAGTTACATTAGTAACTAGTAATTAAATTAGTAATTAAATTAGTAACAAAAGTACGACCTGACTTCTGCGAAAGTGCATTTTCGCGAAAGCCAATTCACCGAAGCACGGTACAGTGGAGATAAGGAAGTATATCCTCTTCCCACTGTAGTGCTATTTCAGAGTTGGTATATTTAAGTAGCGGGGATGGGGGAGCACAGCCCCCCACATTGGGGGTGCAAAGGGGCTTGCCCCCCTGCAAAACAATGTTTTTTGTTTACTTTGTATTTATTAAGGAGATTCACCGAATCGGCAAAATAAACAAAAAACATTGTTTGGCAGGGGGGCAAGCCCCCCTGCACCATTCACACCCCAGCTACTTAAATATACCGAGATCATACTACAGTGGGGGAAAAGTATATATTTCCTTCTCCTCACTGTACCATGCTTTAGTGAATCAGCTTTCGCCAAACTGCACTTTCGCTGAAGTGTACTTTCATGGAAGTGGGGGCCTTACTTTTCTTATTTGAAATAATGAAATTTTGAACAAAAAAGTAGACCTGTATGTATATACAGACGCGCACACACACAAACTGCAAGGTCAAGCAAACACAACTGAAAGTTAAAAGATGAAAAATAATGAAACTCCATTTATTTCCCTTCCTCAAGTCACATAAACCAAAACAGTAAAAGCGCAGCATTTCAGACATAGATAGTTTGACATTAGCATTTCCTAAGCTGAAATTATGTGACTTGAATACGTACCATGTGACAAATTGATTCCACACTAAATCACTTGTCTCAAAATTATGTCCTTACAGTGTGTTAGCAGCACACTTCTTTTGCACAAAATTTTCTTGTGACATTAGGATGAATCAGCAGATCTGAATTTTTAAGTGGTATCTTAGTTTTCTGCCAATTATCATCTTGTCAAAGGAAAATCTGCACTTTCAGTAGTATTACTCAGTAATTAAATAACTTGCTTTAAGGAACTTCTGGATGTACTTTCTGAATGTTTTATGCTTGTGTTGTCATTTTGGAAAGGATGATAATGAGCAGAAACAATGTAAGACGTTCCAGTCTTCCTTACAAATTCTGTGAATATCTTACCAGTAATGAAGGCTGCATTGTTATGGTCTGCCAAGAATAATGGAACTTACTGAAAAAGTTTTAAACAAACTGCACCACAACTCAACATTTGTCTGCTTTAGCTGAATATTCATAATGACCAGAACCATTTGCCTAAGGAATAATGAAGCATAATCAATGTGTGGACCTAGACATGATTTGTCTAGCTATTACGGCACACACAGCAAAGAAATGGATGGATATTTCTTGCCACAAATGTAGCTAGGTCATAACTGGTATGCTGGAGAGAGAGGTACCCTCCCCTACCCTCCTCACCCCCGCAAAAAAAAAAAATAGGTCTTTACAAACTTAAGGACCAAAAAAAGGCATTATGTAACGGTAGCAAGCTCCTTCCAACTCCTGTAATAAGTTCCTTGCTATAGTTACTAACACATTGCGCTCCTAACTTCAATATCACCTGCAGGTACTTAAATGAATGTAGATATTGTAGTCACGCCCCATCAGCTGCTGTTAATCAAACTCTAAGACATTCTGCTCCCAGGGCAGACATCCCCTTCATCTTGAATTCATTTCAGGTATCTCCTGTAGGCCTAAATCCTTCCTTGGCTACCAAACATATTTTTACAAACATTTCATACAAGTAGTACTAAGACACCTTTCATGTCATTTTGATAACACCATTTGTCTAGCTTGTGGTGGGACTACACTGGCTTCCCAAGATACAGCTGTTTTGTGCACTAAGCTCTTCATTTTGAATATGGAAGGTACAATGCAGGTTTTCTGCATGCTAGAAAAAACTCAGTAAAGCAATCTCACATTTTGAACATTACTGCCCATGTTTTAATTTGCTTAGTTGTCATTGGATCAGAATTCCAATGATCCAACATCATCACTTTTCCGAAGTGGCAGTACTATTAGTTTATAATAATGGCAGTCTACACTATCTGCAGTACTGTAAGCTCTGCCTGAAATGCAAGTTTTCTCATGCCCATATGCTTGCAACATGGACCTCTCTGAATTTGTGGAGACAACATTTTCACTACAGCCGTTTTCTTTTTAAGAATAAAATGAGATGGAGTAGCAGAATTAACCATATAGCATGGCACTTTGTCCAGTCAACACCAAAAAGTGGTGCTTTCTGTTATCAAAGGCCACAGATGTGCTAAGGTACCCATTTACTGAGAGGAGTACAGGAGAGTTTTGCTTTGAATTTAACAGAGACATTGCAGAATACTGTGTGATGTGTCTCATCCATTAACTTGAGATGGGGAATTCCTATACACCATACTGCTGGCCATGGCAGATATGCTCAGAACGGTTATAGAAAATATAAAAGCCAAGCAGCAACAAACAGATAAATTGGAGTGAATAGCCATAGTACTCTAGAGCTACGGTTTTGAGCATCCACAATAGTACATTGTTATGGCCTAAGACTTGACAGCCCTTGAAAATAACTTTGCAGGTTTTGTGCTTGTAACTTGGACTGGAACACCAAAGGCGGTGGTGTGTGCATATTCATTAAGGATATCCACACCTCCAGGCTAGTTGCTCAGCATAATGCATCCAAGGTTATCCAAGTGCAACTAACTCTGAGTAAAACTGCAGTCCAAATTGTAGATTGCTACAGATCCCCCACCATGCTCCAGGATTCACACTCCTCTTTTCTTGACATATTGGAAAAGATTAGGGTTCAACCAAACACCCTAATAATGGGTGATTTCAACTACCCCACCATTAACTGGAAAAACTACTCATGTACCAAATCCTTCACTCAATGCTTTCTGGAATTCATAAATTCCATTGCCCTGGATCAACTTATACACACCCCCACCAGGGTAACAATATCCTAGACCTAGTCATTACCAACATGAGTGACCAATGTTCCACACCTGAAGTCAACTCCCCGTTGGTCCTATATACCCTAGATATCCACATCCTGCCCCCACCTCCCATTAAGGAAGCCACAATAAAAAAATTTTCCAAAGCCAACTTCATCCTTATGACAGAAGTGGCGAACTTCATGACACCCATGCAGATGGACAATATAGTTGCGACAGCTGAATCCTACACAAATGCACTCTATAAGCACTTACACAAGTGCATGGATCATGCTATCCCAAACAGAACCAAGATGCTATCCTCCAAAAAAAGGAAGCCAATCTGGTGGTCCCCTGCCATAAACAAACTGTACAACAGAAGGAAGAAACTATTACAAAAGAGAGTAAAATCCCATGAGTGGAGGAGTTCCCTGGCCATCCTCATGTAAGAAGCTGAGATCCCTTATAAGATCCTCCAAAGCTAGCTATGAAAACAAAATCACCACTGATTCTAAGGACAACCACAAAGCATTCTATAGATATGTCAAGAATCTCAATGGCAACACCCAGATCTGCTCTTAGTTACAGCACAATGGCATGAAAATTACAGAACCAACTGATATTGCCAAAATCCTGGCAGATAGCTTCAGTGCTAACTTTACCCCCCACCCCTACCCCCTAAAGGACCCATTTCTATACAGGAAGAATGCAGAGTCCCTGTAATCACAACTACACAGGTAAAAGCTGTACTCTCTAAAGCCAAAAACACAGCATCCATAGGACCGGACAACATTCCAGGCTGCGTTTTACACGAACTTCAGAACAAACTGACTCCCCACCAAAGCACCATGTTCAATCAAAGCCTCACATCAGGCTTTGTGCTCACTGAATGGTGCACAGCAAAGGTTATCCCACTCCACAAAGGGGTAGCCACCACTGATCCCGGGAACTATCGCCCTATTAGCCTGACGAGCCTGGTCTGCAAGGCCATGGAATGTATCATCATGGAACTCATAAACAAAGACATTGGTAACCTCCAAACTCTGGACCCCATCCAGTTCAGATTTGTGAAAGGCAAATCATGTCTCCTGAACCTGAGTGACTTCTCTGAGGCAGTCATCAAAGCCGTAGACAAGGGTAAGGTGGTTCACACAACCTATCTTTACCTAGCCAAGGCTTTCGACACAAACCCCCATTCTGGAATTATAGCTAAACTGAACTAGGTATAAATCCCTACATCACAAGATGGGTTGCCAACTGTCTCACTGACAGAACCCAAACTGTAAAAGTTGCAGACTCCAAATCTGACTTCAAACCAGTGACAAGTGGAGTACCACAGGGTTCAGTCCTGGGACCTTTCCTGTTTGGTATCTACTTCTCTGAAGTACAGGCTAACACAGAAGGCCTCAGATGACTGCAAACTAGGAGCCATAGCTGAGTCCCCAAATGTGTGGACATCCTACAGAAGGGCCTCACTGAGACAGATGCCTGGTGTCAGAGTCATGGCCTCAAGCTCAGTGTCAAAAAGTGCATTGTCATCCCCTTTGGTTAAAAACTCTGTACCCATGAACTACCACATAGGCAGCAGTCTACCTAACACTGAATGTGTGATGAGACCTCGGGACCCAGGTGGACAGTAGTCTCTCCTTTGATAATCACATCGCCACAGTAGTCAGGAAGTCCTTCTATGTGGCACACCTCATCACAAAAGGGATGACATCCAGGAAAAAAGAGGTAATTGTTCCCCTCTACTCAACACTCATTAGACCCATTATAGAGTACAATGCCCCTTTTGGAATGTGCCTCACAAAACATCTGAAGCAGCTGGAAAGGCCACAGAAGTACCTCACAAAGAGGATTACTGGCCTCAAACAGATGCCCTACACTGACCGTCTCAAAAAACTCCAGCTTTACTCTGTAGCATATCACCTACTCAGAGGTGGTCTCTGCCTAACATATAAAGCTATGTCAAACCCAAAGCTGTTGGACATGCTACACCTAAAGAAATCCCAGTTCCTCCGAGCTACACGCTCTGGGGACCTAAACCTTGTCACCACAATAAACAGGACATGCTGGAGGGATAGATTCCTGTCCCATACTCTGGAACAAGCTACTCATCTATGTCAAACAAAGTTCCTCATTAACACTCTTCAAGAAAAATCTTGATGATTGGATGGGAAATAAGAAATACACCCCGGGGATCACTTCTGTGGCTCTGCTCGACAGTGGCACAGGAAAATAACTTTCTTGGGTGGCATAAGCCAGGGAACCTTGTTGCCTAGGCTTACTTAGGCCCTTGGGCTGATAGCCTAGTACCTACCTATGAACCTATTTCCAGATTAATGTGACTTTTCTTTTTTCATTCATTCAGTCTCCATTTTCCTGCTTTGTCCAGTTCATAATCCACATAAAAAACAAACCTCATCCCTGTCCATATTCAAGTGCAACTTAGATCTATGAATGGGAAACAGAACATTTACTCTTTACTAGTAGACAGAGGCAGCTCCTAAATGTTTTATCCCATGCATGGGTCCCCTCAAATTATTTATTGTATGGTATGCTCCCAGCTATTCTCATTAGGGTAATATATAATAATCAACCTTAGGATAAGTAAGGCCAGTCTATAACCAAATGGGATAGGTTATTTCGAGCACAAAAAGGGAAACTGGCTAGGCTTCAAATGGCCCACAAGGGCAACTAGCCTTGTACTTACCTATGAACTACCATCACAGATGAACCAAAAGGATGCCAGTCTGTTATAGCGTACACACACACACACACAGAAACATGGTGTGAACTTCTATGACCAACTGAGCTAGATTACCAACTGATTTACAACAGGTCTTTGGGACATAGGAGGAAAATGGACCAACCTACACAGACACAGGAATGACATACAGACTCCATATACAAAGCAGCCAGCCAAGAACTGAAGAAGCATGCACTGTGAGGAAGCAGATCGAATCACTGCACTGTTGTGCTATCCTTGTGGTCATTCCTCAAAGAGATGCATTGTAAAAGAATGGTACTGAGTGAATAAAAATACAGGAGTATACAGCTGCAGCCCATAGCAATGCACAGTTGAAGAAGAGGGAGGTAGCTGTACTGACCAGAAAGTGTTTAGGTTAGCACCCAATTAACTCTTGGCAAAATGGCACAAGGACAAATGTTGTGGTAAACATTAAACCCCTAAAGCAACACTCTTTTATGGACAAAATACTGATTTTCCTTGTCTAATAGATTATGTTTTTATTATTATTATTGTGCAGTTATTGGTAGAGAAAGTTGAGTGATAAGTGATCACTGGGATGATTTTAATACAACCAGACCGAACAGCTAAATAGGTCTGCTAGAATCATGCTAGGCTCAGGCAGACTGATGTAAAAGTTAAGACTCAGCAGAAAGCTTGTTTACATGTTTTCTTCCTCAAGTGAGGATAGCAGGTAGACCTGATCAATCGTATTATAACCTCTTAAGAAATGGAATCTTCCATTATTTAATGCAGTATATAGGAACAAGGGATTTCTAACCATAATCTATTTATTTAACTTACTTTTGTAACTGTTTATTCCTGCTAGACATGATCTATTTTCATTGGAAACCAGAGGTGGCACTCATACTGGCTGAGGCAAATTTGGCCAGAATACTGAGATACTTAACTTTACTGTTTGTTACCTTTCAGCAACAGAATAAAGTTGTCTGATCAAGAAGAAAAGAAAGGAAATGTGCATTGCAGAAGAAAACATTTAGTCATTTAAATACTGCTGAGGATGACGGGGAAACCCTTCCTTTCGTTTCAGGATTATAGAGTAAAATCATGCAGTTTGGTCTTCTTGAGTAAAGAGAAAATGTACCTTTGTCAGTGTCTGCCAAGAATCAAAACTATGGATATTGTAAGATTTTGTGATATGCACTATACCTGGATCACATGGTTACTCATCCAGGGGACTAGAAATCTCACTTACCAAAATTTCAGGTTGTGTTATTATCTCTAAGACAGGCAGGCATAACTGTGCATGCTAAAAAAGCCAACTGGGCATGATAGAAGCCAAACAGTTTGAATAAATAGTAGAAATACTTGTGGCAAAAAGTACAGTCATGTAAGATATTACCATAACACTAGATGTCCTTCTCTTCACTGTTGTAGTATTTATAACCTAAGGGATCTCCTGCCAAGGATAGCCCAACATCCAACCAGTATATCAAAGTATTTCGTACTTATGGGTACTGTACGGTATACGTATACTCCCCACACAAGGTGTAGGGCATAAAGGTGATGTATAGACGTACACACTAAGAAATGGAAAAGCCCCAGGAGGAACAGAATGCCCCTAGGAACAAGGAAAATCATGTGTATCCAGAAGGAGAAAAAGGAAAAGATCCCCTCGGCTAGTAGGACAAGAAGGAACAGGTTAGATCAGAGGGAGCAGGAGGGAGGGAGTGAATACTGCAACAGTGAAGAGAAGGACATCTACAGTTATGGTAAGATCTTACACAACTGTACTGTGTCCTTCCATATCACTGCTGCAGTATTCATAACTTAAGGGAGAGTACAAAAGCTCAAGAGGAAGCCTGGGAGGAGGACAGTATGGAAGAGCCCTCCACAAACCCATGCATGATAGCCCTGGCAAAGTCAGCTCTGGCCCTGAAAATAGCATCCAACTTGTAATGTTTAGTGAAAGTATGAACAGAGGACCAAGTAGCAGCCTCAAAGATGGAATTAGTATCCAGCCCCTTGAAAAAAGGACCAGAGGCAGCAACAACCCTGGTAGAATGACCCTTTACTGATGATGAAGGACATTTGCCATAAAAATAACAACAAAAGAAAATGGCCTTAGAAAACAAGAAGAGATGGTTTGCTTATAAACAGCCAAAAACAAAGACCTGGGATGAAAGGAAACAAAAAACTGTTCATATTTGCAAATAACTTTAGTTTTAGCCAAATAATATCAGAGCTGTCTATATAAATCCAAGGTGTGAAGAACCTTCTCACTGGCAGACTGCAGAGAAGGAAAAAAGTAAGGGAGATGAATAAACTGGTTAAGGGACAACTCATTGACCACATTGGGCATAAAAGAAGGGTTAGTACAAAGAGACATCCTGTCTCTGTGAAAAACTAAGAAAGGAGGAACAGCCATGAGAATCTGAAGTTCAGCCATTCTCTTGGCTGAAATGACAGCCAAAAGAATAACAATCTAACAAGTACAATGTTGTAACAAAGCTGAAGAAACATGCTCAAAAGGAGTCTGAGTCAACTTTTCAAGAACAAAACTGAGTCTGCAAAAAGGCAAAATATCCTTCCTGGGAGGCTTGATATGAAGGATACCGTTAAGGAATTACTTGACCTCAGATCTACAGGAGGAGGAGTTAGGACAAGCAGAAACTGCTAACAGGTGAACTATAACTGAAGAATATGCTAACCCATCATGGAGCAGAGCACACAAATAAGACAGAACCAAAGGAACCTCCACAGATAAGAGGATGTTAATGGCAAGAGAGGCACCAGACAGAAAATATTTTCCATTTGGACGTGTATGATTTCCTGGTTGTCAGTTTCCTGGCCTCCTTCAGAACTTAAAGCACATTCTCAGGAAAAAAAGTTGCCTAAAAGGGATCAAAATCCTATCATGCACAGTTTCAGCTGAAGAATGGACAAACAGGGATTGATAAGAGACTCCTTGTCTTGTGTCAGAAGATACACCCAGTGATTTCCCTTGGCCAAGTGAGAAAGAAGGGGGAACCAATGCTGTCAGGGCCAAAAGGAAGTCACTTGCAAGATTTTGGGAGAATCCTGCCTGAACTTGTGCAACACTTGTGGTAAGAGATGAAGGGGAGAGAAGGCATACAGAAACATCCCTTTCCAAGGTAAAGACAGGGTGTCCACTTTCCAAGCCAGAGAATTTGAGACACTGGAACACAACAGAGAAAGTTATCTGGTCAGAAGGGAGGCAAAAAGACCTACCTGAGGAATACCCACCAATGAGCAATGTCCAGGAACACATCTGTGAAGCATCCATTTGTGAGCTTGTGTGCTGGATCTGCTCGAACAGTCTGACACGAGATTGTGTTCCAAGGGAATGTAAACTACCTGAATAGTCATTTGATACTGAACAGCTAAATCCCAAACCTGAAGAGCTAGTCTGCAAAGAAGATAGGACCTTGTACCCCCCCCCCCACTTGTTTGCTGACATACCACATCACTGTGGTATTGTCTGTGAACATTTTGAGAGGCCCACGATGAAATGGAATGAAAAACCTGAAGAGCTAGAAACACAGCACTCATCCCTTTATACTAATGTGGTCTGGCCTTTGTTGAGGAGTCCTGAGGCCCTGAACCTTGATAGAGCCAAAGGAGTGCCCCCCCCCCCTTTCCTGTATGAGCTGTCTGTAAAGAGCTCTTCAGTTGGAACTGGAGCTTAGAGAGGAAGCCTTGGGTTGAGAGAAAGTTGATGAATCCACCAATGAAGCTCAAGCTTGGGATAGGGAGGAAAGGGTACCAAGAAGTCCAGGAGGTGGCAACATTCCTCTCAGCTGTACACATTTTTGCCTCATATTTTGGTCTGTCCTCATAAAAGTTATACTTTTTTTGACAAATCACTGGGATAATTTAAGGATTAAAGTCAATAAATAATGACAATCATTTGATTTTCACACTCCATGTCCTTCAGAAAATGTATGGTAACATAAATTATGTTATTTGAGCAACTTTCTAAGTTTGGAAGAGCAATATTTAAAATGTGTCCCTATTTTTGGGCCTTTATCCCTGCATTTTTCCAGGCTTTGTCCAGATTTCTTGCTGTAAGTAGCTGGAGGTATGGGTAGAAATGTTGGAGCCACAGTGACTTGAGGTACCACTGAAGCTTTCTCATGTAGAGTCTGGCCAGAGGGAGCATGGGAATGGTAGAAGCCATGAACCTGAAGACCCTGAGAAATTACACCAAATACTCAGACTTGGAAATGCTTGTACCATTTTAAAAATTTTAATTGTGTAAGAAAATTCAGCATGCAGAGCATATAGCTTTCTGGTTAAACCCTTCTTCAGTGCAATGATATAACACACAACTAGAACACCAATTATATACTTAAAAAACTATAGTCACATGATACAGTGGATATAAAAAGTTTACACACCCCTGTTAAAATGCCAGATTTTTGTGATATAAAAAAAGAGACCACAATAAATCATTTCAAAACTTTTCCTACCTTTAATGTGACCTATAACCTGTACAATTCAATTGAAAAACAAGCAAATCTGTTAGGGGAAAAATATAAAAAATAAAAAAAAATGTACAATACGCTGGTTGCATAAGTGTGCACACCCTTAAGCTAATACTTTGTTGTGTGTGCACACCCTTAAACTAATATTTTGTTGAAGCACCTTTTGATTTAATTACAGTATTTAATCTTATTGGGTACTTACCTGCCATCAATTAAAGAGACTCTGATTAACCCAAATAAAGTTCAGCTGTCCTAGTAGGATTTTCCTGACATTTATTCAGTTGCCTCCTACAGCAAAAGCCATGGTTTGCAGAGAGCTTACAAAGCATCAAAGAGATCTCATTGTTGATAGGTATCAGTCAGGAGAAGGGTACAAAAATTTTTCTACAGCATTGGATATATCATGGAACACAGAGAAGACAGTCAACAAAAAGTGGAGACAATATGGGATAACAGTGACATTGCAAAGAACTGGATGTCCTTCCAAAACTGATGAAAAGACAAGATGAAAACTGGTCATGGAGGCTGCAAAAAGACATACAACAACACTGAAGGAGCTGCAGGAATTTCTGGAAAGTACTGGTTGTATACTACATGTGACAACAAACTCCTGTATTCTCCATATGTCTGGACTATGGGGTAGAGTTGCAAGATGGAAGCCTTTTCTTACACAGAAAAACATCCAGGCCCAACTAAAATTTGCAAAACAATACATCAGGTCTTCCAAAAGAATATGGGAAAATGTGTTATGGTCTGATGAGACTAAGGTTGAACTTTTTGGCCACAATTCCAAAAGGTACGTTTGGCGCAAAAACAACACTTATCACCAAAAGAACACCATCCCCATGGTGAAGCATGGTGGTGGCAATATCATGCTTTGGGGTTGCTTTTCTTCATCTGGAACTGGGTCTTTAGTGAAGGTGGAGGGAATTATGAACAGTTCCAAATACTAGTCACTTCTGGCCCAAAACCTTCAGGCATCTGCTAGAAAGATGAAGAGAAATTTCACCTTTCAACATGACAATGACCCCAAGCATACAACCAAAACAACAAAAGAATGGCTTCACTAGAAGAAAATTAAAGTTTTGAAATGGCCCAGCCAGAGCCCAGACCTAAATCCAATAGAAAATCTTTGGGGTGACTTGAAGAGAGCTGTGCACAAGATATGGCCTCACAATCTGACAGAATTGAAGTGGTTTTGCAAGAAAGAGTGGGCAAATATTGTCAAGGCAAGATGTGCCATGCTGATCCACTCCTAACCAAGAAGACTGAATGCTGTAATTAAATCAAAAGGTGCTTCAACAAAGTATTAGTTTAAGGGTGTGCACTCACAACAAAGTATTAGTTTAAGGGTGTGCACACTTATGCAACCAGTGTATTGCACATGTTTTATTTTTTTATATTTTTCCCCTAACAGATTTGTTTTTCAATTGAATTGTACAGGTTATAGGTCACATTAAAGGTGGGAAACGTTTTGAAATAATTTATTATGGTCTCATTTTTGTATCACAAAAACCTGGCATTTTATCAGGGGTGTGTACACTTTTTATATCCACTGTATATCCACCAATGACTTCACATAGGTAATAAAACTAGTAAACACATAATCGTCCAAATGAGTCGATTAAACCTAAAACCTTAAAAAACATTGCATTACATGAATACACTCATTATGAAAGTAAAATAAGTGCAAGATATATTATTGTTCATATGATACCTTTATCAGAAACAATAAAAAGCATTATAAATTATTTCAACAATGCATACATTAATTATTTCTTATATTGCATCTGCTTTTAGCCAATATTGGCTTAATATTCACCGATGTATTCAAACCCGGTCTGCTATGAGCCTGCAATCTTACTATCCATGTGTACGCTTTAATTTCCAATATGTTATTCAAATCCTCACCTCTTATATGTCTAATAACTTACACTATAACTCTTAACATAAATGTATGTTCATGGCCGCACTCAGCTACATGCTTGGCCAAAGCATTAGATGGATTATTCCTGCGCATCTCTAAACGGTGCTGTATGATGTGTTCTTTCAACTTATGTGTACATTTAACCATATAAAATGCAGCACATAGAGTGCAAGTTGCTAAATAAATAATATTTGTGGTGGTGCAGGTGGCAAATGAATTAAAATTATATTTCTTCCCAGTTCTAGGATCTTTAAAGATATTATCAACATGTATAAATTTGCAGAACACACAGCTGTGGCATGGGAAGGTCCCCTGTTTCCTACTCATTAACTTCTTATTCTCCAAAAACAACAAATTTCTTTATAACAGAGCCTGTTTTTAAATTTCTACAATTTCTGTAGGCAAAGTTCGGTCCCTCACCAATAACTGCTCCTACCTCAGGCATACTCTCCAAAATTCCCCATTTTTTCTTTATTACTTCCTTTATTTCCTGTGTTCTTCTATTAAATGTAGTAACATATCCAATATCATCTGTCACTCTCCTACTTTGGACACAATAGAAGAATCTTTGTGGGTTCTGTTCAAGCAACTTTATTTTATACAAACACATCTCCATATAATTTTACTGACTTTAACTTAAGTAACTTATATACAAACTAACAATTATGATCATGCATGCTCTTACTGGGGCTGCTCTTACAAAATGGCACTAGGGAATGCACATCTCTGGAATTTATACATGCACGTATAGCCTTGGCATGTTTCGGAAAGATAGAGCACACTTCATCTGCATTCTGATCTACATCTTCCTCCTTTGAGAACGAGATCATATACCACTATGAGTCTATTCAGCATGCAGAAATCACAGGTAATTCTTAGTCACGCATTACACAATACTAAGCACACACACACACACACACATATATATATATATATATATATATGCACACACACACACACACACACACACACACACACACACACACAATCAAGTCCACGTTGCTGTGTCTTTCACACTAGACTTTGATACGCACCCATATTGTGTGACATAAAACTGAGAGTTAGATTTAGCAACTGGAACTGTCGCTGCAAACTGTTTGACCTGTGGAATGTCTGGAACATTTTCTGGAATAGAATCAGAATTTTTAACACATTCTTGTTTGGAAATGGTGTCTGATTCACTCTTACATTTGAAATTTGCATCACAGAAACAATGTTGTAATGATTCTGGTATAGGAAGAAGATGTTTATGAG
Organism: Protopterus annectens; assembly: GCF_019279795.1. Classification (NCBI taxonomy): domain Eukaryota; kingdom Metazoa; phylum Chordata; order Ceratodontiformes; family Protopteridae; genus Protopterus; species Protopterus annectens. The sequence goes on from NC_056749.1 coordinate 371,204,552, forward strand.
ATGTTTATGGTTCCTCCTATATTCCACACCCTGGGAGTTTACCAGGCAAGATTTTGCCTTGGCACAGATGCCTGTAATCTGTCCAATTTGATCAAAACCTTTCATTGTCTGGATTTGTACCATCTCTCCTTCCTTCAATGGACAAGGTAATCTGTTGTAACTAAATTTCTGGACATTATGCTTCTTAACCAATTGAGACTTGATGGTTTTATTGTTCTTTGGTTTAGACTTCGATAAACTGGAAGTAATGGGTAGCGTTGTTCTAGTTTGTCTGGAAAGTAGTCTTTGAGCAGGCGAGCCAAGAATATCGTCAAGGGGTATGTTTCTGAGATTAAGCAAATTCAAGAACACATTGGTGTTGTCACCTTTCAAAAAACTGCTTTGCACTCTGTAGTGAACATTCAGCTAGACCATTTGACTGAGGATATTCAGGACTACTATGACATGTACAAAGTCCCAGTCTTTTACAAATTTCTGAAACAACTAGCTAGTAAATTGAATACCATTGTCAGAAAGAATTTTGTGTGGACTACCATGAACTGAAAAATGACGTTTCAACTTAGTAATAACAGCAGTGGATGTTAGGTTAGTTAGTAGATCAATCTCAAACCAATTAAAATAAGAGTCTACCAAAACAAAGTAGTGTTGATTGTTCCACTCAAATATATCAGCTGCAACTGATGGTAGTTCAGGAACTGGACTTAGCTGAAGTGGTTCTCTTTGCAAATGCGGTCTAGTACTATTGCATACTGAACAGGAAGAAAGTACTTTATCAATGTCTTTTAGTACTGAATGCCAAAATACTAATTCTCTCGCTCTTCTCTTAGTGGATGTGAAACTTGGATGGCCACGATGCAAAATCTGCATATATTCTTGTTGTAAGGAAGCAGGAACAACAATTTTAGGACCTTTGAAAATAATGCCATCTTCCAGCAACAATTCATCTCTGTAAGGAAAATAGGTTTGCACTTCAGGTGGTACACTAGATTCTTTTGGCGGCCATCCAACTATAATGTAGTGATTGAGCTTCTATAAAATTGGATCAATCTGAGTATGATCTCTCAACCCAAGTCTAGTGGTAGAAAAACACTGATATCACATCAAAGTCAAAATTCTCTGTGTGAAACTGTTCTGTCATATTTCCGGGTGATCTGGATAAGCTATCATCCAGATAAAGCAATTTGCCTCTTGTGTAGACCATTTTGAAATTGTACTTTTGCAATTTGAGCATCATTCTTTGTAATCTCGCTGGAACAGAATGCAAAGGCTTCTTTAGAATAGTAACTAAAGGTTGATGGTCAGTTTCAATCTGAATAGCTCAACCATAAATATAGTTATGAAACTTAGAGCATGCAAATACTATAGCCAAAAGCTCCATCTCAATCTGAGCATAATGCATCTCAGTTTGGGATAGTGTTCTAGATGCATAGGCTACTGGGCTGCCCTCTTGAAGTATAACTGCGCCAAGACCAAATTTTGAAGTATCACAGGAAAAAATAACTGGTTTGTTTACATCATGGTATCTTAATGTAGGTGGGGTGGCAATTTTCTGCTTAAGGTCTTCAAATGCCATCTGGTGCTGTCCCAACCATGACCATAAAACATTTTTGCGTATTAGCTCTCTTAAAGGTGCTGTCAACTCACTGAAGTCTGGTATAAACCTGCCTAAATAGTTGACCATGTCTAGAAAACATTGTAGAGCTTGTACATTATCTGGTGCTGATATTTCAAGAATAGCTGCTTGCTTGGTCAGGTCTGGTCTCAAGCCTGTACTTGTGAACAAATGACCTACGTAGGTAACTTCTGGAAGTTTGAATTTTTACTTCAGAGGATTGAGCTTCAATTTCACTCCACATAGTCTGTCTCAAACTTTCTTGAGGTTGCTGTCATGCTCTGCTTCACCATTCCCTCCAAGCAATAAATCATCTACTATTATGGCACAAAGATAACCTGAAAAAAATTTGCTCCATTGCACGCTGAAAGATTTCACTTGCAGAATTTATTCCAAATGGCATTCTTGGGAATCTGTATCTGCTAGAGTATCAAAAGTAGTTAGAAATGAAGATTTAGAATCAAGTATCACTTGCCAAAATGAACTCTCTGCATCCAAGACAGAGAAAACAGTGGCATTCGGTATTAAGGCTGTGACCTCTTTGACTGTGCACATTGGACGATACTGTCTTTTTAATGCTTTGTTCATATCTCTTGGGTCAATATATATTCTGATTTCATCTGAGCCTTTTTTGTGAGCTGCTACCATGGACGATACCCATTTGGTTGGTTCTGTGACTGGACAAATCACACCTTGATGCACCATTTTATCCAAATGAGTTTTAACTTTGTCCTGCATAGCTATCTGAACTCTTTTTTCTGGTCTGACTGGAGTGATCTCTGGGTCTAACTTCATGGAATACACAACTGGAAGTTTACCTAACATGTCATTGAAAACATCAGCATGTTCTGTGAAAATGGCTTCAGAAAAATTAGAACTCTGAAATGCACTTACATCATGGACTTCTTTAGCAAAAGAAAGCAGATTCATTCTTAAACTATCTTTGAGACCCAATAAAGATTGCACTGGTCTTCGCACTTCAAAGAATAACAAGTTGTAACAGTTTTCGGCCAAATAACATGAAAGAATCACTGAACCTTCAGTTTGAATTTCTTCACCTCCATAAGCAACAAGTCTCACACTACTGGTTATACTGAGTCGTTCATTAGTTCTCACTTTATCAAATGTGTCTGTTGATATAACGTTACACTTTGAACCAGTATCTACCTTAAGTTCTGTGGATTTTTCCATTAATCTAAACAGTACAAAACACTTCGCTTCATGTTAATAAATTTACTGCATCAACTCTTTCATCAGGCACTGATACACCATCTACAGGGCGGCACAGTGATGCAGTGGTTAACATTGTCACCTCACAGCAAGAGGTTCTCTGCCTTCTGTGTGGAGTTTGCATGTTCTCCCTGTGTTCGCGTGGGTTTTCTCTGGGTACTCCGGTTTCCTCCCACATTCCAAAGACATGCACCTGGAGCATTTCTCCCCAGGCCTCCGCTGAAAACAGGCTCTGTGGAACCTAGTCGGACTTTCCCGGTCAACAAATGATAAATAAAATAAAAATAAACATAGAAAGCTGTCTGCTCAGGCTCTACTTGATCAACTTGCTTCTTTGTGTGACCTTTCTTTACAACTGTGTGAGGCTTACTTTCTTTACAAAACTTTTGCAAATGGTTCCATTTTTTTCACTTGTAGCATTGCTGACCAAATGCTAAACACGTCTCTTTCTTTCAGGCTCATGATTTTCACCACAATTGCGACAGTTAACAATAAAGCTAGACTTGGGGTTTGCTGATTCATACTTGTACTGTACTAAGTCAGAGGGCACTCAATTTTTAGAACTTGCTGTAAAGCTGGATAGCTTCTTTGTTAAACCAGCAGGGGTTGTGGCTGCCACTTAGGCCTACTTCTGTTTGCCATGTGTTGCGTACTATCTACATTTGCTCTGGAGCCAAGTGAAACCATGCTCTTGTCACTTGTAAGCATACATCTTCTTTCTGTCACCTCATGGATTTCACAACTCTCAATGGCTTTGCTCAACATTAAATCACTGTCACAAAGTAAAATCTTTCTCACAACAGCACTGTTAATACCACACACAAGCCTGTCCTTTATTGCTCACCTTTTAAGTCAACAAAACTAACGGATTTTAGCTTTGTTTCTCAGGACAGTTATATAAGCTGCAAATATTTCCCCTGGTTTTTGACCTCTCGTGTAAAACAAATGTCTCTCTAACAGGGGTGTAGCTAGGATTTTCAAATTTGTACTGACAGCTCTCAAACTGCTACCCCCATCTCCAGCCAAGCTACGGCCATTCTCGTAATTCACGGTTCGCTCTTTTAGTGTCGATGAAGAGGCATTCGCTGTAATGCCTCTTCAGTAATATAATATAAATTCACTCAAACTCGGTTCCTTGAATTGAAAATTAACCTGAAATGTCAGTTCTTTGAAAAATGCAGCATGGTAGTTGGGGTAGAGACTTTATGCTTTTGTTTTCTGTAACTAAGGTACAGGTTTTGAGCTTGAGTAAATTACTAACCACCTGCTACCACTAACTAGGATGTTTCATTCACACACACACCCTTACCTACCTCTTAGTACAAGAAATATGGACAAAGCCTAAAATAAACAGGGACAGATATTAAATAATGTTCTCGTGAACTTAGAAAGTTGCTAAAATAACAGGATTTGTGCTAGTATGAATTTTTCTAAAGGACATGAAGTCTGAAGCTCAAATATCTGTCATTATTTAGCAGTTTCAGCCTTCAATGATTTTCTAGAAAATCACAAAATTTATGAGGAACAGACAAAAAAATATGGGGCAAAAATCTGGACATTCTGCAAAATGTGGACAGTTGAGAGATATGCTACCTACCACACACACACACACACACACACACACACACACACAACCTCTCAACCTCTTACAGCAACAAACTCATAAATAAAACTGAGGCAAAGGCCCAAAAATAAGGACATTTTTTTAAATATTGCTCTTATAAACTTAGAAAGATAATAGAATAGTAGTAGGTCTTGCATCAGTACGAATTTTCTGAAAGGTATGAAATCTGAAACTGAAATGTCTGCATTATTTTCTAACTTCAGTCTTTAACAATTTACCACTAATTCGCCAGAAAACTGCAATTTTATGAAAAACGGACCAAAAATGTGACGCAAAAATATAAAATTGCCAGACAATACAGCTGGGAACCTGTCAAAGGAGGGACACCATTTTAATATGAGCACAGTTAACTTAGAGCAGCTGACAAAATTAGAGAATCTACATGCATTTCTGAAATAAATGTAATGTATAACTCTGATCATTACAGTTATTTATAAAAGTAAAGTAAACCCTCTATGTTTTCTTCCAAAATTGATATTTTGTGGAGGGATCATTAGGGGAAGAGCAACATTTTGAGCCAAAATCAGGGACAGTTGAGGTTTGGCTATGCCTAATTCTATAAAGCAATTTGCATGTACCTCTCAACCTGTTAATGCAATAAATCTGGACAAGGCCAAATATATTGAGGGAACATATAAACAGTACTAACAATTTCTCTTGTATAAACTGGGACAGTTGATAGAACAGGTCTTATTTTAGCATGCATTTTTCTGAAGGTTATAAAGTCTGAAACTAGCGTGTCATTATTTAGTGACTTAATTCCTAAATCATTTGCCAGAAAACCACAAATTGAGGAACAAACCAAAAATAAGAAGCAAAAAATCTATTCATTCTTTGAAAATCTGGACAGTTGGGAGGTATAGTTCAGCTGGGGCTGTCTAAGTTTGCCGCCCTTCCCCTCACAAAACCATGGTCGAATGGAGCCTCCCCTGCAGCCATTCCAATGATCCATTACTTTGCTATTTCACTCCATTTACCATAAACACTAATGTGCATACTGATTTACTTCTATGATGATTTGAACTTCATTTGAAAGTTTTATTTTGCATTTTACAGCACAAACACTAAGACATCTGCTAAACAAACTTGGCATTAAAACTTCTCTGCCCTTGAAACTCACATTCATTGAAACAACATTAAAACCCACATTCAAAGAAAAATACATTTTACCCGTGGCAGATAAAAATTAATTCTGGGCTGCTTTTAAATCATAGGCCCCTTGCATATGAAACATAAATGTGCTCTTTGATACACCTTCCTATTGCTTTGAACATTTTTCAAGTAAACAATTAAACAAAACTGCCCAATTCAGAACATTTCCATCATAAAAGTCTAGTCAAACTTCTACAGTCCACCATTATCAGTAAATAATATGCACAATCTCTGAAGTAGTAAAAAAAGTCATCTAAATAATTCCATGTTAAATAAATCTAACTAATGAAGAGGTTGCTGCTAGCAATCACCTTTATATTTCATGACTTCACTGAAAAATAGTGTCTGATGCCCCTGAGGAATAAATTGCCTAAATTACATTAATAATAAGCTAGTAATATTGCAATAGGAAATGGATGGCAAACTGATAACAGGCTCATAGTTAGTGTCTTAACTTTCAGTACAGCAGCATTCACCCTTATGGGAGTAGAACCAACAACCTTCTGCATTAAAAGCAAGTACACAACATTTTGTGCTACTAGCAATGTGAGCTGACTTTGCATAATCAGCACTAAACTTCTCTTCCCTGCAGCTCTCAGTTCCTTGTAAAATCTACGCAATACTCAACTACATCTCAACTCGCAGCACAAGAAATCTGGAAAAAGCCAAATTTATTGGGGTGGGTCAAAAGGGCAAAAACAGGAACACATTAAACATTGCTTGTATAATCTTGGAAAGCTGCTAGAATAAAATGCTGTGTTACCATCATACATTTTACTGCCAAGGTCACTGTGCAAAATAGTCAGAACAACATACCACTATGCCAAATCACCTGCTTTGTGAAAGAGAGGAAGACTGAAACTTAAATGGCTATCATTTAATGAATTCAGTTCTCACCATAGCTGTCAACCTCTTAGCACAAAACACCTGGACAAACCCAGTAATGAGGGAATACAGCCCTCAAACATATTCAGTGAATTCAGTTCTTGCCATAGCTGTCAACCTTAGCACAAAAACCTGGACAAAGCAAATAACAGGGTATTACAGTCCCAAAAATAAGGACAAATTTCAAATAGTCATAAACTTAAAAATTGCTATAAAAAAGGTTGTGTTAGTATATATTTATTGCTAGAATAAAAAGTTGTTTTACTATGTCACAAACACAGGGATAAGATGCAGACTCCACACAGAAGGCACCCCAGCCAAGAATCAAACCAGAAAACCTACAGCTGTGAGGCAACAATACTGCCACTGCACCATCAAATATGTAAGAAAGTAAACATTCAGAAACCTGAAGTCTGACATTTAAATGCCTGTCAATTTGTTAATCAGGACAGTCTGACATGGAACAAAAGAAAACACAATTCTCAGCAGAGGCCCAGGAAAAAATAATGCAGACATGTCTTTGTAACATGGGAGGACACAAAAGCAAACCCACACAAACACAGGGAGAAGATACAGACCCCCCCCCATAAAAAGAAGGCACCCCAGCCAAGAACCAAACCCAAGAACCTACAGCTGTGAGGCATCAATGCTATGTTGCTACCACTGCACCATCAAATTTCAAGCATTGCAATATTTAAAACCCACAGATACATACAAATATTGATCAGATCAAATATGAGGCAAAAATCTGCATTTTTTTTACAAATGGTGGTGGGTAGGGAATTCAGGTCTTTAACACCTGCATACAAGGTACAGGGTTCAAGCCTGAGGTATTCCCTACCACACCACCATGAGTAATCACACCAGTACATCCCACCTGGGGCATTTTCACACACACACACACACACACACACACACACACACACACACACACACACACACACACACACACTTACTTTCATAGTACTCACCAACCCTCCATGATGTGAGACCAGCTCGGGAATCCTCCTCCCGCACAGACCAACATAATGAATCCTTACTCCTCCTGCTCGGAAAGCATTTGGAGCTCCCAGTCCCAACGTGCAGTAAAGCGTGACAAAATGAAAGTTTAAAGCGCGAAAATAAGAAGGTTTGAAACGCTACCTGCTCGGAAAGCATTTGGAGCACTAAAGCGCGCTGACGTCATTGTACAGTAAAGCGCGAAGGAAAAGAAAATTTGAAATGCTACCCCCCCTTCTACATACGTTGTACTGAAATCAGTACAGTGCTCTCTAATGCAATATTTGTCTGGGGTTACAAATTTCTCTAAACATGCTGTTCAAACACTCTGGGTCTTCTCCTGATTCAGCCTGTAAAACAATATGCTGGTTTTCACCTTCTCCTTCATATACTGCAGGTGCATACACAAATGAATGCCCTCTTTCTATGGCCTCTAACTCAGCTAGGTTTAGCAAAATAAATGCCCTGGTGTGTGCATCTCTACCTGCATAAGCTGCTTGTATAAAAATATCATACTCTTGCTCAGATATCTTCCAAATTTTCTGCAATATTCTGATCAAATACAAGTGGTATGGGCTTTACCAGTGAAGGGTTTTGCAAATAAGCACCAATATACACTCATGCACATATGCCAGTATTTGTAACTTTGTCCAATGCCTTTGTGCATCTGAATTAATACATTTTAGGCTTTTCGAAATAATGCACAAACTCGAAGCACCTTTGAATAATTGGACTTTGCAAAATAAACTTCTCGGACACATTAACACTCTTAAAAAATGCTAAATTCATTTATCATCATTTTGCTAAAGTCATTTGTCATCATTTTAAGTAACATCTCAAACAACTTTACGATGTAAGTGAAATAAATTCTCGGGCTCTGTAATACTATTGTAATATTATTTTGCAATAAATCACCTCTTATTGGTGTAAGAAACATATCAAATAGCTGCACAATGTGAATAACTGGGCCTCTCATGCCCAAAACTCAATAACATTTTGAAGTAGTTGCACTTTGTGAATAATGCCATACAACACACTGAAATGTCCCCAAAATGGAGGTACCTTGCTAGGCAACTCTTTACAGTCCAAGAAACACTCTGTAATGGCAGCACTTTGCGAATAGACACACTCAGCACAAGAAACTTTTTGAAATGGCTATACTTTGTATTTCACAAAACAGTTGCACTTTGAAATACATGCACAGTAAAAAGCATACACTGTAAGCACTTTTACACACTTTGAATAACTTTAATTACACCCTTGATACAATATGAAGTCATGGTTATGCCAAAAAGCATGCAGTCGTCTTGCTTGGTAACTCTTTACAGTGCAAGAAACACTCTGTAATAGCGGCACTTTGCGAATAGATACCCCATCAATCTTTTTGTGCCTTCCGCTTGCTTGATAATACAGTTTGTGCCCTTGTAATGCCCCGTTTTGTCTCTTTTATCAAATAAACAGTTTGTGCTACTTCTCATTACCTTTGATTCTTTCCAGGCTCTGTTTGTGCTCATTTCTTTTGGTTTTACCTTCACTGTCATCTCTACACTTCATGGCTCTGAATATCATTCTCTGGAATCCCGGTTCTGACACCATGTCACTCTCCTACTTTGGACACAGTAGAAGAGTCTTTGTACGTTCTGTTCAAGCAGCTTTATTCTATACAAACACATCACTATAAAGATTTACTGACTTTAACTTAAGTAACTTGTATACAAACTAACAACTGCAATCATGCATGCTCTCACTGCGGCAGGTCTTACAAAATATGTCCCTAGGGAATGTACATGTCGGGGTTTTATATGTGCATGTAGAGCCTTGACATGTTTCTGAAAGATACGGCACACTTCACTTACATTCTAATCTATACCATCTTTTTTTACCCAAGCTATTATGCACTTGTATAGATGATGGCAATGGTTTAAAATAAGGCCTTGCTGTCATTTTTCTAAGAGATGAAGTATTATTAATTGTTTGTTCCAGAAAACGTACATCATAGCCTGTAGTTTCAAACTCATGAGCAAACACCCTCATCTGTGCCAAACATTCATTTTCATTTGTATTCAGCCTACTTGCCCGTAGCACATAGCTCTCAACTTTCTAGATTTTGCAGAATAACCATATCTTTGCTTCATATTTTTGGTCTGTTCCTCATAAAATATGTGGTTTTCTGACAAATCACTAAGGATTAAAGTCATTAAATAATGACATGTGTTTGAGTTTCAGACTTTATATCCTTCAGAAAATATATGCTAACACAAAAATTGCTATTCTAGTAACTTTCCAAGTTTATAAAAGCAATATTTAAAATCTGTCCCTATTTTTGGGCCTTTGTTTGCTTGTTATTTTAGGCTTTGTCCAGATTTCTTGTGCTAAGAGGTTGAGAGGTATGCGCATAGCATCTGACTCTTTACTATGCCCCTAAATGCATAGAGTATATCTATTAGCTTGAACATGCTTTTTGTGGATTGCACTCTAAATTCCTCCTGATGTTCTCATTAATTTTACATCTAAAAACGTATTACGTTGTCTGAGAAGTTGAGCTTAAACATTAAAAAGCTCATTTTACCACTAAGATAATCTACAAATAACTAACTCAGACTGACTTCCTTCCCAAATTAGGAAGATATCATCCACAAAAGGCTTGAAAAATAGGACCTTGTCCCTAAACAATGTATGTTCGTGCATTATATATTTCTCTTCCCATTGACTTAATACAATATTTGCATGCAAATTCACAATGGGAGTACCCATAGCTACTCCGGTGCACTGCAGGTACAGTTGATTGTTGAAAATAAACACATTACTTGTTAATACCACATCTAACAACTGACACATATTCTGTACTTCTCAGAAAATCATGCAGCTTTTCGATATCATATCGGCTCCTCAGACTACATTATATTTACAGTCTGTCTTGGGGAAAATATCTTAGTAAAGTAAAAAGTTATATTAGGGATACAGCAGATTTCTTAAGAAGCTATACGATTGGTTTGAATTTCACACTGTAGCTAATTTTTTGTTTGTAACTAAGGACATTAACTCTTTACTGTAATACCAAACAAATATGGTATGGAAGCATGTGATTTTCTGAACAGTAAAATGGCAATGCATGTAAGAGAAGCACAGAATGTGTAAGTTTTTTAGATGTAAAATTGATGAGAACATCAGGAGGAATTGAGACTACAATCCACAAAAAAAATGTTCAATCTAGTAGATATACTCATAAGCAAAGCATGCATGCCCCACATGTATTTAGGGGCAAATTAGAGAGTTAGATGCTTTGGGCAAGTAAACTGAATACGAATGAAAATGAATGTTTGGCAAAGGGAGTTTTGCTCATGAGATTGAAACTAGAGGCTATGCATTAGTTTTCTGGAACAGACAACTAATAATACTTCATCTCTTAGAGAAACGACAGCAAGGTCTTATATTAAACCTTCACCACCAACTATACAACTGCTTAAGAGCTTGGGTAAAAAAGATGGCATTAGATATGTTACGACATTTAATAGAAGAACACAGGAAGTAAAGGAAGAAGAACACAGGAAGTAAAGAAAGTGATAAAGACAAAATGGGGAATTTTGGAAAGTATACCTGAGCTAACAGCACTTACTGGTGAGGGACCAAACTTTGCCTACAGAAATTGTAGTAATCGTAAAACAGGCTCTGTTATAAAGAAAGGAGCTTTTTGGGAGAAAATGGAGAAGTTAATGAGTAGGAAACAGGGGACCTTCCCATGCCACAGTTGTGTGTTCTGCAAATTTATACCTATAACAACACAAGTACTTATTTAGCAACTTGCACTCTATGTGCTAACGTATCATAAATACCATTCAGAGATGCAGAGGAATAATCCATCTAATGCTTTGGCCAAGCATGTAGCTGAGTGTGGCCATGAACATACATTTATGTTAGGAGCTAATGACCAAGTTATTAGAAATATCAGAGGTGGGGATTTGAATAACTTATTAGAAACTAGAGAGTACACATGGATAGTAAGGTCGCAGGCTGATAGCAGACCAGGTTTGAATACATTAGTGAGTATTAAGCCAATATTGACTAAAAAGCAGATGCACTATAAGAAATAATGTATGCTTTGTTGAAATACTTTATAATGCTTTTTATTGCTTCTGATAAAGATGTCATATGAACAATATATATATATATATATATATATATATATATATATATATATCTTCAAAAAACTCAAACTGGGGGTGTGTGGCCAACATAGGCACTGAGTAGCAGCAGAATACAGCAGCTCCACTAAGAAAATTATATCTTCACTGGATTTTTGTCTTCTAATCAAAAATTGGAATTTTTTTTTAATTTTAGTAATGATTATATGTTGTCCATTTAGATATTTTTTAGTGCTAACATAAAGTAGTTGCCATATAAGAATATAAATACTTTAAACAAACTAGATCAGTGACAGCATCTTATTATATTACTGAACATAAATCCACAGTTGTTGCTGTCTTTTGGCTTTTCCTGGTTAGAGGTCGCCACAGCGGAACTCTGGCCCGCTAATGATTGGCAGTAGATTTTTTATTTATTTTTTTTACGTGCCAAGTTGCCAGCTCTGACGCACAACCTTCAACGAAGGTACACACATTCATGCATATCTCCACACAGAAGATGCTCTAGCTGACAATTGAACAGGACAACGTCATACTGTGAGGCAACAACGCTACTGCAGTAATAATATAAAATAAAAAAAAAGCGGAGGGGGGAAAAGAAGAGAAAAAAATTGAAAAGGAAAAGGGAAAATACATAACTTGATTCTTTAGTTAAACAGATATATGCATCATTTCCCTTTTATGTTAATAATATTATACTGGGAAGGAGTAGTGGATACATAGTATAATATGGTAATGACTTCACTTTTAAAGATAAACACCCAATAATTTTTCTATAATCTCAATTTGGTCTCTGTTTAAACATCATATCTTCATGTAACAATTATTAACACATTATAACATAACTTTCAGATATATTACTTTATACATAGTCAGTTTGCCATAATTAAATGTCTTTAAATATTTCCCTGAACCTGCATCATATCTCTATAACCTAATATGACATGATGTATTTCATGTTTTAATGTGCTCTGATATATAACTATATCTTTATGATGCTTGCACTTAAAATGATAAGCTTTTTGTGCTCCCTAGTAAGGTGGGTTGTTAATGTTGGTGATTATATATGGGAAAGGTGATGATCTGAATGCTTTCTTTATGTAATAACCTTGTATTTAACCAATACAAATGCACCAGTGATGTTTCATGTTGATTGCACATTACACTTTAAATAACCCTTTACTCACGAGCTGACAGCTTCACAAGCTTATTTATTTGAAAAAAACATTTTTTTCTGCTATTTTCCTGCTGATGACTTTTAGAGACAATCTTGGGTCTTGGTTTGACTTGTGCTGACGATCTGCACGCTTCTGAGGCCTTAAACATCTTCAGATCAGCTATGCACTCTCTCTTTACAATCCTCAAACTGCTTTGAAGCAACTGGAGGCACACCAATGACATCAACCTGATGAAAAACAACTTTACCTGGAAGTTCTCTAGTTTGTAATGCTCTGGAATCATAATTCCCACTTGAACACTTCATAATATCTAAACTTCTGCTCTAATAAATATAATTAAAGTGTCGGCTGACTGGGATATCCTGCTACACAAAGAAAATATCTAAATGTTGGGTTTTTATAACAGCAATATGGGCGGAAGTAGGAAGAAAAATAAAAATAAATGAAACATCTTTGTATCAGCTTTCCTTTGGAGTCGCTAATCACATCAGGTTGTAATACACTCTGCACAGTCAAATATTTTATTGAATGGAACATTTGGTGATATGCTAATACAACAAAACCCTTTATAACCAACCAGATTTTCGAACAGCCCACCTTACTGCTTAGAAGATGAACTGCCCTATGTTGTTCAAGCTCCATTGATAAGAGGCATGGTTTCATTTACATACTAAATTAATGTCAGAAGATATGTTTTCATGTTTAATCAAATTAGAATTATGAGTTTTATTTATTTTTTTGGTTAAAAGGTTGAAAATAAGCAGGTTTACAACTTTCTTTATAACTAAATGTCATATACTTGAATTACTTTTACAAATGTACATAAATGTATGTCACAGTTCACTGACACATTGGGCAGATTTTGTTAACAGCTACTAAAGAGATATTTTGCAGAAATACAGATTGTTTTCCATTAATACATGTACAAAATAACAATGTATGATGTCTCTTCTTTTCCGGAAAGTTATGTGTTCTATATAATTGAAAGAAAATGAGCTAATGCTTGATAATGACATAATTGTTAACTTCATTATAACATTTGTGTAGACAATATACATATTACATACAAATGAATGGCAACTCTTGTAAAATTTGAATATAATAACGTAATAATTTTAATAGTTAGTATTATTAGTCTATAAATACTTAAGAATTTTTTTTTCTTCTCCTTCCTTCTTTCCAATCGCAATAGTGATTATATTTTTGGGTTATACTGTTCAGCTATACAGAATGCTTTAAAGTTGCAGAATATAAGGACACTATTTATCATAAAGTATAATAAGTTAGTTTGATATAGTTTAACAAAATGGATTATAATGATTAGACACTGTTTTTCTATTGTGGTTTTCATTACGTTTTCTGGTCATAACTTACTGTTTAACAAAACTGTTTTATATTATTCCTAAGGGAATAACAGGTTATAAAATGTTAAACTAAATGTTTCTTGGCCTTAATCTTTAGGCTTTTTTTCTCCTTATTTAGTTATGTTTCTGACATACAATTTACTTATTCCTTAAAACTGAGTAGATATGACTGATGAGTTATAATAATTTATATATATATACTTCAATATAAAAAAGAAACAACTTTTATGATATTATTTAATATTAATTACATTACATAAATAACATGTGGTCGCCGTGCTTTGCTGCTATAGTTTGTTGGTTTTATCCAAGTACCAGTTGTCACTGGGACAAGGAGTTTAAAACTCAGGCGGGGAGCTAGTGTGTTTTTGATAAGTCACTGTAAATATTTTCTTTTGTAACATGTTTCACTTGACATCCATTTCAATACATCCACATAAAAACATTAACTGTATTAACAATAAGATCTCCGACATTCACTGTAAAGTTTGGGTCATAGTCTTCAAATTAAATAATTTTCCTTTAGAAAAGGGATTTATAAACTATCTATATGAAAATGATGGGATACAAACTATGTTACTACATCAGATTAACATATCATGATCACTCTAAAAGGTTTATCCATTAACATAAATGGTTTGAAAAACCTTATTAAAAGAAGTAGTCTCTACAAATATCATGACATACACAAACCAAATATGATTTTCATACAGGAACCGCATCTATTGAAGGACAGTATTAAGTATATGAACTATAACAAATATGCAGTCCTAATAAGCTCAGAACACACAAAAAAGAAGAGAGGTGTGGCTATTCTTTGGAATAAATCTCTCCCCATACCTAGAATAATTAAATCATTCCAAGATAATAAAGGGATGCTTTGTCTTGTTATTGTGGAAATAAGAAAGTATATACACTAGTAAATAACTACTGGATCCCTGGAACTGGAACCGCCACTGTCAAACAACATATAAATCAAATAATATCTCAATCTGAATGACATATTATTATGGATGGTGATTTTAATTGTATTCTAAATTAGAAAGATTCCAGTACTCTAGTAAAAAGAAAGATAACTCCACAAGCCAAACAACTAATAAAATTCATGGAATCATATCATCTAAAAGATGCACATGATGATTCTGATCAGAGTTCATTACAATATACTTTTTATTCCAACAGATATAAAACTAATTCTTGGATTGATAGAATATTTTTTTTCTACGCAAATAACTAATGATCTAACAAATAGTAAAATCATATATTGTCCAATATCAGATCACACTATTATATTTGAATTTAATGTCAATAGTAAACATAATATACAAATAAAAAAATTCCAACTTATATTACACAACTAAAAGATTTTCAAACCTTCTTAAAAGAAGAAATACATAACTTTATCAACACAAACTCAACTCCTGACATCTCTGATGTCTATATATGGGATGCTATGAAATCCTACTTATATGGTCAAATAAATAAATGGTATTATAATAAGAGGCAATCCTGGGATAAAGATCTAAAAACAATACAAGATAAACTTGACATGATATACCTTAACAATAAAGATAAGCTTACTACTAAAAACATAATAGATAAGATAGACTAACTGAAGAATACAGAGCTATATTACATCATAAGACTATTATCTGTTTAGAAAAATATAAATGCCTTGCTTACTCCCTAAATTCAAAATACTTGCCCAATCTTAAGAATAAAATTAAAATAATAAACATAATCATATTAAAGAAATCTATTCCCCTAAAAAAAAAAAAAGATGTAAATGGCAAACATGATATCACAGAGGAGTTCAGAAACTATTTTTACATTAATCAATCCACACAGAATATAGAATCTAAAGATAAAATAAAATAATTTATTAATAAGAATCTTTATAATAAACTCAGCAAGCAACAGGAGGAAAGCATAGATAAACAAATTACTTTAGCAGATATACAAACTCAAATTAATAAACTTAAACGCAATAAAGCCCAGGGTAATGATGGAATTATACCTGAAATAAATAAAACCATACCTAAAAGGCTATCTCCTTGTTACATAAAGTATATAATCTGGCTCAAACCAATACTATAATACTCCCATTATGGAAATACACTTTCATTTCACCCATTTTAAAACCCAAAAAGGACCCTAAATGTTGCTCTTCTTACAGACCCATTTCTCTATTGAATCTGGATTACAAAATGTTCATGAATATATACTCAGACAGATTAAAGAAATTTTAGCTGCATTTAATAGATGAAGAAAGATTAACAATCATAAAAATAATCCTTCCCAAAATTCTATACATTATTCAGTCCATCTTATTACTTCCTAATAAAACCCTAATTCATAAATTAAATTCTCTGATGTTAAGTTTCTTTTGGTTTCCTAAAAAATCAAGAATAGTTCTCAAGCACCATCTTAATAGTTGGAGAAAGGGTGGAGTAGCATTTCCAGATCTGAGGCTATATTCAAACTCTTCTTTGTTAGTTGTTGCTGAAGCACCTACCAAGGGGAGAAAACGCTGAGAGGAGAAAGGAGCCACTTTTGAGATTTTAAGTATTTTCTTCTGCTTTTTTGTTAAGAATTACTGCTTTGCTGCCTACTTTTCAGTGTTTTCCAGCTTGCTAAAGTTTATATCTGTATTAGAAACAGTATTTAGAACACATCTAGAGCCTGTTTACTGCATTTCCTGTGTTGCACTTAATTTAAAATCATTTTTTTCTCTTAAAACTGCATTTTACCTGACTTTGGCCTAGCACTCAAGTGTGGGGTCATTTATTGCACTGTTGGGATTATTTTGCTACTTGTGTATCTCTGCTACCTTTAAACTAGAACAAAAAAAGAAAAAAAACAAACAAATCTTTCTTTTTTCCCACTTTCTGAAATTTAAGGAAGTTCAGTTACAGATCTGCTGTTCTGAACTGTTTGTAAGTTTCTTGGAGGCCAGTGCTTGCTTGGACTAAAGGGAAGTCTCTGTGTTCACCAGTGGCAGTGGTTAACACTGAACAGCCTGTCTGTCCCTGTAGGAGTGGTTACTGCCTAGAAGCTGTAGTTTTATTGGCCATTTTGGGTCAGTTCAAAACTCCTTGATCTCTATCTCTTAAAACCCTGCAACCCTCTTTTAGCACGGTCTTGTGCACAGAGCAGCGTCGGGCAGCGCCGCTTAAATAAGCTTAAACTATTTCCAGCCCCACAAGGTCTACTCTTCACTTTTTCCCTTAGAACTGCTCTAAATCTCAAATTAAGCACTCTATTCTCGTTTTAAAGCCCTGCACTTGCTCGTATAAGTAATTTCATAGGTAAACACAAACTAAAGCACTACATTCTCTTATACTCCTTCAAAGCACTTGCTCCCTATTGGTTCTTTCGGATCAGTCAATAAGTAGTTTCCTATATTATTCAGGCATGTCCAAAGATCAGTTTCGAGTTTACTCTCCAGTCCAGCTTGTGAATCTGGGAATCTTGAGGCAATGCTACAACTGCCTTATGTATACAGACCACCCTCTCCTCCTCCCAACAAGCTCAAATATATGTGAGAGATGCAACTATATAGCCAAACTGGAGGCTAAGCTCTCTCAACCCAGTACTGGTACAGCCTGTCAGGAGGAGAAGGTAACCACACACACCACAAATCCAGTCTCACATAGACTTATCGCATCAGCAAACCAAACACATAAACACACAAAAACATACTCGAAGGCTCTAAATAAAAATCTGCCTAAGCAGCAGAAACCTCCAAAGCAGACATCCAAGCAATACCTATCATGAAACAATATCCACGTAGCACATAGCTCACAAAGTCAGTGTGCCACACAGTCACAGCCCTTAAGGCTAAACAACACACCTAATACACTTGTAATAGGTGACTCTATTGTCAGACACACTGACGTCCCACTCACCAGGCTGAACAAGGAGAAGGTCACTGTAAGCTGCCTGTCAGGTGCCAGGATCCGCCACATAACACAAGCACTCAGGTCACTCCAAAGCAAGTACAAGTATGACTCTGTCATTGTCCATGCTGGTGTGAATGACCAGAGATGTACCTCCCTGGAATACATGAAAAAAGACGTACAGGAGCTCTTTGATCATGTAGCCCAGGCCGGTATGACCCTGACCTTGAGTAGCATCTTACCCTCACCAAGAATGATGCCACAGTATAAAGTCAAAATTATCAATTTTAACAACTGGCTAAAGTATTGGTGTCATTCAAAGGGGATCCAGTGTCTGTCAGCCTGGGATGACATGCTCGACAAGCCACGTTGCTTCGTTAGGGATGGCTTGCACCTGTCACCTTTGGGTTTTCAAATAATGGCTAAGGCTCTTGCCTCCCCATAGTGCCTTTTTTAGGCAAGGCTCAAAAGACAAACCCACCCCCATAGACAACACAAAGAAAAAAAACTAAGGGTAATGCTGCTCAATGCCAGAAGTCTAAACCTCAAGATGCACACACTCGAGACTCTCCTCAGTATGGAGAATATTGATATCTGTGCAGTAACAGAAACCTGGTTCAAGGCTCCCGAGAGCACCCCAGCACTACCAGGCTATACTTCATACCATGCTTTCCAGCCCCAAAATTCGGACCGAACTACAAAAGGAGGGGGAGTATCCATATTTATCAAAGATACCCACACCTCCAGGCTAGTGGCACTGCACGAAGCTTCGGAGACCATCCATGTGCAACTAACAGTGGGCAAAACTGCCTTTCAGTTTGTAGCTTGCTACAGACCACCCTCCCAAACACAGGAACCTCACTTGGCTTTCCTGAGAACACTGGAGAATATGAAGGTCTCTCCAAACACTATTATATTGGGTGACTTCAACTACCCAAACATCGATTGGGAAAACTACTCAATCCCAAACACCCTAGCCCAACAGTTCCTAGAATTTATAAACTCAAATGCTATGGAACAACTGGTCACCACTCCCACAAGAGGGGAAAACATACTGGATCTGGTCATCACCAACATGGGGTCTCTATGTTCCACACCAGAGGTATACCCCTCATTGGTAAGATCAGACCATAAACAAATCTCACTGGACATCCATATTCCATCCCCACCCCCAGCCAAGGAAACCACGGTGAAGAACTTCTCAAAAGCAAACTTCACACTTCTCAAAACTGAGGTGGAATCCTTCAAAGCCCCCAGGCCAGTGGACAATATGGCCCAAAATGCAGAATCCTTTACAAAAGCATTCTATGGACACCTACAGGAATGCATGGAGCATGCTATCCCAAATAAAACCAAGACTCACTCCTCCAAAGGCAGGAGACCTGTCTGGTGGACCCCGGCCATAAATAAGCTATACAACAGAAGAAGAAAGCTACTACATGACAGAGCAAAATCCCAAAAAGGGAAGGCGTCACTGATCAGTACTAGCAAGAAACTAAGATCCCTCATAAAATCTTCTAAGGCCAGCTTTGAAAGAAAAATTGCACAAGACACTAAAGATAATCACAAGGCCTTCTTTAGTTATGTCAGAAACCTGGGAGGCAACTCCCAGATATGCTCTGAGTTAGTTCAAAATGACAAAAAATTCACTGAACCCACTGAGATTGCCAACATCCTGGCAGAAAGGTTCAGTGCAAACTTCTCCGCCCCTTCCCCCCCAAAAGAGAAAATGTCTATCCCAACAGAGTGTAGCCTTCCTGAGATCACAGATGCACGGGTGAGAGCTGCCCTCTCCAAAGCTAAAAACACAGCATCAATGGGACTAGACGGTGTCCCAGGCTGCGTCTTACACGAGCTCCAAGAAGAACTAAACTCTCATATAAAGTCACTGTTCAATCTCAGCCTTACTACAGGATATGTTCCCAAGGAATGGTGTACAGCAACAGTGGTCCCACTCCACAAAGGTGGTGCAACAACAGACCCCGGAAACTATCGCCCTATAAGCCTGACTAACCTGGTCTGCAAAGCTATGGAATGTATCATCATGGAAATCATAAACAAAGACATTGGGAATCTCCAGACACTGGATCCTACTCAATTCAGCTTCGTTAAGGGCAGATCTTGCCTCTTGAACCTGGTCGACTTCTTTGAAACAGTTACCAAAGCCATAGATGAAGGGAAGGTAGTCCACACAGCCTACCTGGACCTCGCAAAGGCCTTTGACACAATACCCCACTTGGGCATCATAAATAAGCTCACCAGCTTAAATATCAACCCCTATGTCACAAGATGGGTTGCAAACTGGCTCAGGGATAGAACCCACATGGTCAGAATAGCAGGTGCCATGTCAGACTCTAAACCAGTTACAAGTGGTGTCCCACAAGGCTCAGCCCTGGGATCTCTCTTGTTCGGTATATATTTCTCCAAGGTACAGGCTAACACAGGTGGACTATGGCTGACCAAGTTGCAGATGACTGCAAACTGGGTGCTATAATCGACTCTCCAACTGACACAAGCATCCTCCAAAAGGGTCTCACAGAGACGGATAACTGGTGCCAGAGCCATGGCCTAAAGCTAAATGCCAAAAAGTGCATAGTCATCCCCTTTGGAAAAAAACAAAGTGCCCACAAATTACCACATAGGTGGTAATCCATTAAGTACGGAAGAAGTAATTAGGGACTTGGGGACCCAAGTAGATAGCAATCTCTCCTTTGACAATCACGCTGCCAAAGTGGTTAGAAAGACCTTCTATATAGCCCACCTTATCATGAAAGGGTTCACATCTAGATCAAGAGAGGTCATTGTGCCCCTCTACTCATCACTTATCAGGACCATAAGTGAGTACAATGCCCCGTTTGGGATGTACCTTACTCAACACCTTCAGCAACTGGAAAGACCCCAAAAGTATCTCACCAAGAGGATCAAGGGGATCAAACAGATGCCCTATGCAGTTTGGCTAAAGAAACTCCAGCTCTACTCAGGTGCATACCGCCTACTCAGAGGCGATCTGTGTCTGACGTATAAAGCCATGTCCAACCCAGAATTAATGGACATGCTTCACCTCAGGAAATCTAAATCCCTTAGAGCTACACTCTCCAGGGACCTGAACCTCAGCACAGAAATAAATAGGACATGCTGGAGGGACAGATCCATATCCCAGAGGCTCCCCTCACTCTGGAACAAAATCCCAATCCATGTCAGGCAGAGCCCCTCACTGACCCTCTTCAAGAGAAATCTTGATGAATGGATGGGAGATCGTAAGTTTACCCCTGGGATCTCTTCTGTGTCGCTGCTTGACAGAGGTACAGTAAACAAACCTTAAAAGGGCTACCTTCTGTAACCTACTATACAAAGGCACAGTCAACTAATCTAAAAGGGTGGTGAAAGCCAAACATACTCTGGCTAAGCTTATAAATGCTCTAGGGCAGATAGCCTAGTATCAGCCTATGAAACTATGATTAGAACAATAGCACAACATTTTAATACAAAATATTCAGCTAAGTGGAAATTATTTTGGGAAGCTTCGGCTATGATTTTAATAATAAAACCTCAACCATATAAGTCAAAAACAATTAATATTTCAATGTTATGGATATTAAAGGATTTTGCCACTCATTTAACACCCAAATATCCTCTTAGTTATATCAACAGCATCTTATCAAATTTTAGAAACTTTATATATAAGCATGTCGGATACAAGGAATGTTTTTTTTTCTTTTGTTCCCTATAGCATTTACGCAAGAATCTTTATTAACATCAGTCTCAAACAAAATTGCATCATTTACACAAAGCAATCTTAAGTTTTGGTTTCAATTGATTTCAAATAATAAACCTAAAACAGTTGATCAAATAATACTGGAATTTCACCTAGATAAATCCCCTTATGTTTAGACATACAAATTATTAAACTATACACTGATAATAAATTACATGTAGTATTTCCAACAGTAAAAAATTACTCATATATTTTATTAGAATATTTTCAATCTATTCTTCAACATAAACCAACTTTTTCTGGTAAACTCTCTTTTATATTTAGGACTATTAGAGATGAAACCTTTGGATGTCCAGAAAGTTATTGGAATTATTTTCACACAATTAATAATGAATATCCTAGTAGCCAAGACAAAATAAATATACTTGAATCAGCAGGGAGGACAACTTTGTCCCGTAAATGGAAGTTATATTACTGGAAATTTATGCACAGATCTTTCTATACTCCTCAGAGAATGAATAAAATTAACAAGAAGCAAAATATTTGTAGTAAGTGTAAGTTAGATATAAATATAGATTGGGCCAAAATGTTTTTTGACTGCCTGAATATTAAAACATTTTGGAAACAAGTAAATGAGCTATTACAAGCTTTATTTACAGATAATTTTACTCTTAACAAATCTCTAGTGCTTTTCAATACACCTATACCACATAACGTTAAAAGAGTAAAATATTATTTGCTCTGGGCAGAAAGAGTATAACTAAAAACTGAACATCTGAATTCCCTCCCACTTTCACTGAGTTTAAAAATATGTTAACTGAAGTATGTGGTTTTCAAATTAGAACCATAATTTCTAGAACATCTACAAAGACCTTTAACTACCATATGTGGATAAACTTAAAAAATGTGTTGGTAAAGAATGAATCAACACAATAAATAATTTCAGTATTTTTGGATATGTGATACCTAATTAATATTATTCAATTCTTCACATGTATGCAAATTTTAATGGATGTCTTTGTAAATACCTCTGTTTGTTTATTTTAATTCCTATATATATATATATATATATATATATATATATATATATATATATATATATAATTGAATTTTAAATGCAACAACTTCTGTATTCATACTTGTATGTTAATTTATGTGATTGATATATGAATTTCTTTTATTAAAACTAATAAAACTATTTAAAAAAAACTCAAACTGGCACCCAGCAAGTAAACATTAAACCAAGACAAAGAGCTGGCTTAATAGTAGTTTAAAAGCATTGCTTTTGTGAGGAGCAACTTGAGAGACAGAGTCCAACATGGAAAGGGCAAAAGCCCCTTCCACTCAGAGTCAGGAAGGTCAGACACCACTTTGGAAACCTGAGAAATGAGGTCTAAACATATCTGGTCATATGAGTCTGGTAGTTGATGACCCAGAAGGATAAAGTGGCAACAGTGTAAACCTTTTTGCTCAGCCTGTTTATAGCCCTACTATACAATAGAATTGCTGAAAGGTGCAACTTGGTAGAGGGCAGCAACTTGGAGGGCTTGTTAAAAGAGACAGACACTACAGAAGGGTCAGCAGAAGGGAATTTATAAAGAAATTTACACTCATCAAGCACTTTGTAAAATCTGGCAGGTTTCTTGGGTGCAGGGGGCTGAGAGGCTGCTGAAAAGTTTTCTCTCCAGAAGGACATGCAGAACAGGGGAATCAGCTCTGATTTAGGAGACTACATCTGGAGGAGCTCATAATACCTTTTCTGAATGTCAGAGACTTGAAAATAATCCCACTTAAAGAACTCCATCATGTGGGCAACAGTAAAGGAGAGTTTCTCCAAAGGAGAATCTGGACTAATAGAATCCTCTTCCTCTAAACCACAGTCCAAGGAGGAAGGAATTTGAGAAGCATAAGCCAGGGACTCCTCTCCAGAACTGAGATCCTCATCTGAAGAGTCAAGTTCCCTGGGTCTTTTAAGAGGAGTGGAAGACCAGGGAGGAGTGTACACAGACACCCCTTGAAGAGGCTTTAAAGCCATTAAAGCTTTAAATAACCCCTGAGTAAAATCCTGCCATTCACATTGGGGATTCTTAGCTAGAGGGGAAATATGCTTGGTTTTCTGTTACTTTTTCTGTGGGACATCCACACAAACACCCTTGAAGGGTCAGACCCCTGGCAGCATTCAATCAGAGTAGTAGGGATCTCCTCCCTAACTAAGATCTGTTGAATCCCCATAGGTCCCTCTGAAATAATTAGCCAAGGTTCCCCTTCAACATCAGGAGCAGATGTTTGTTAAGCCTTTGAGGATGTGTAAGAAACTGGGTCCATACCAGCTTCTCATGGGGTTGTGGCAGAGGAATCTGAGGCAAGCATCGCATGATCCTCTGGGCTTTCACTAGGCTAAGACAGATATATGTGGGAGGCTGGATAGCAGCCGTATTAGACCTAAGTTTATTAGCCTTTTCCTTGGCTGAAGGCTGACCCTTTGGACAGGAAATATTTGCCACCACACCTTGAACCAACAAGATGTGAGTTTTCAAGGCAAATAGATAAAGATGACAGATGACAACATGGGGTCTTGGAGACAACAACCTGGCAGATAGAACACTGGGTATGGTTGTGGGAAGCACCCAGACAATAAAGACACTAGTTGTGACAGTCTTTATGGGAAATTGAATCCTAAACTGACATGTTACCTTTCTGGATGACATGAACCCAACAGAACTAAAATAAACAGAAATATAAGAAGATACTCCAATGGGACACTTAACTGAAACACAGCTTGGTACCAGCAGAGAAGAAGGGCATTCAGACCGACTGTCAATGGTAGTGTTCAGGCTGGCAGCAAAGATGGTCTGAGTGTATGCATCCATACATCACGTTTATGCCCTACACCTTGCACAGGGGATGTACATGTGGCATACGATGCCTATAAGTACTAAAGTCTTTGGCATACTTGATAGACATTGACTAACCTTTGCAGGAAATGCCTTAGTTTATGAATACTCTAATATGGAGGGACATCCACAATTAGAAAAATAGTCTATAAAAACTGGCCTGTACCCTCCTATAAAAGGCAGATTAAATAATTTCCTTGTACTCTTCATCATCAACCCCCTTTTTCCCCACTTTATACCTGGAGCAAGGGTGTCATGTCCACTGTCACCTCTTTGGCATCTACTTCTCAGATAGCAGGTTGATTGGTTTTTGGTTTTACGTCCAGTATTCACTCAACAAAGCTATCCCAGGTCCCAAGCAGAAAAATTGGACAGCAGCCAACCAGCACCTTGACCCAGGGCTGCTGAGCTTTATGGCAGGCACATACTCCCCTCCCACCATTAGTATGGGTCACTGGCATAGATAAGAGTAGGCTGGGTCCGTAACCCACTTATCACCGGCAAATACTCATGCCCATTTGGTGATATTAGTCAATACAACCAAATCACCTGGAGCCATATTTTACACCACTGAGTGGCTAGTCCTACCATGGCACACAGTCTATGATCTGTGTTTTCCTAACTTGAGGTTAGTGTGCGTCACTCATCTTATGTGCATTAAGACGACGATGAAGCTTGTGTGTTCATTTAAGTAGTTTATTGTATACAAACACATCAGGGTGGATGGTAGGAACATTGAACTTAAATTGACTGATTACATACATGAATGCTCTAACTCTGACTGCTCACTCAAAATGTCACTCTTGCTTGCATGTGCTGAGTACTTATATGCACATTCCCACTGACTGAAATGCTTCTTAAAGGTATATCACACACACTGATTTATAGTGTGTACACAATAGATTACCAAAGTGGTTGGTCTATGCATCTTTTGCCCCACAGGACACCATGTAGAGTCAGTGCTGCTGCCCACAGCTCCATTCTTGAGTGAGTTTGAGATGTAAATACTCAATGTGTTTTTCAGTGGTAGGAGGAATCCCACAAAGACACAGGAAGAACAAGTAAACTCCAAATGGGTATTGGCCAGAGGACAGGATCAGATATTGTACCTTATGCATGGGAAGAGAAGACCTTAACCATTATGACAACTGTTCTCTAGTACTATCTATAGAAAATGTGTACCTAATTTTGCAATAATTATCTTTCCGTGTTCCTTGTTTTGGAGATATATTATCCCATGATATTTGAAGTGAGGAGCACCTTGTGTGCTATATCTATTAAAGGTTAAGTATTGCTGAAAAGAACTCAGCCATCAAAAAAGAATGCTTAGCTATGAAGTTGGCCTTTTATTCACTATAATATAACCTATTAGATAGACAATGGATAACCTAGTAACAGATCATGACCCATTGCAATGACAAAGTTACCAGTCAGATGGCAATACAAAATTGCACTTGCTGGGCAATATCACTCCAACCCTTCCACTTTACTGTCACCCAAACATAAGAAGAATAGTAGGCAAGCAGTGAATGAGGACCATGAAATGTCTAGCCATGTATACATTTAAACAGGTGAAGAAAGGTTGTACATGACAAACCTATTGCAAATTTATGCCTGCTGACCCAGCCATCAAGATTATCTGTAAAGATGATCAAAGTAGTACTTTGACCTGTAGTGGTAATTTATCCCACAGACTTGCAATAGAATGAGTTAGGAATCTATATCCCCAGCGAGTCTTGTTTATTTCTTGATGTAGATTTAGATCCCTTGTGTGGATGTCTGTACAGCCAATGATTTTGCAAATAAATTGGAGGTCAAATAGGCAGAGCTGGATCATGGTCAAATGGGGTCCTAAGCATGGTAATAGACTGACCTCCCTCTCTCACAGCCATACCATCCCATTACTTGGCTGCCTCCCCCAGTTACGATAAAACACTGTTCAAACCTGTCAGTGTGCATACTATTTTCTTCTTTACCTTTACAAAGATCAGAGATATGGGCTTAATCTGAAACTTTTAATTAAAATGTTACAGCAAAAACACAGACAGCCCTTTGTTAAACAAAAGAAAAGCTCGCACTTTGAAAACAGACTTAGTATGAGCTGCAGTAAACTTCTCTTCTCTTGAAACTCAAATTTATCGAAAGTACATCTGTCAAGCTATTAAACTACAACAGATGTGCTGGGTTTCATAGTTAAACAGTAAGTAGTGAGGCACTGATGTGTGGCTATGTGAAGGAAGCAGGAATTCAAAAGACAATGTTTCACGCATTCACTAACAGCCTGGGACAGCCTACTGGATGCAAGTGTCCCTTTTCAAGGGCAGCTCAGTCGCACTATCTGGTGAAGTGAGTCAGTCAGAGTCACACAGTGGATCAACTAAGGGTGAGAGAATCAAATCACGTATGACAAGCAGCAGATCATAGCCTTTCTAATCTGGGTCTATGTTACATTATCAAACGATGAAAAGAGCAATCTCTCTTTCATCGAACTTGAAAGGTCGACACCACTAAACAGCAAAGACAGGAAACAGCATTTTTATTCCCAGGGGAAAAAAAAAAATTTAAACACAAAATAAAGTGGGGGACTTCACCCCCCTACACCCCTTACTTAAATATATCAACTCCGAGATCACACCATCATAGAAGAAATGGCAAAGTCCCAAAGACGGCCTACCGATGTTCCGTGTCTTTCCTGTTTAGTGCTGTTGACTTTTACAGTTCAATGAAAGAGCACTCGCTCTTTTCATCATTTGATAACATAACATAGACCCTCTAATCTGCACTAAGTGGCCAATAGTGCATTTCACACCCATGTGCCTGTAAAAAAAGAAGCTAAATTAAAATGTATACATAGTTAAAATATCAACATTAAACTCCAGTTTATTCACAAACAAATAGTAAACACATTGTCAACAGTCAACAAAAAAAGAAAACCAAGGATCATTCCCAAAGAACATGTGTCCTGTGATGATGGTCCTGTTTACTACAATTGCTTCCTTCCTTCCTTTACACTATAACTACTGTAGGCTACAGGAACCAACAATACACACACAGGTGTGGCCATCAATTAAATCTCCTTTGCATAACTGCATACACTGCAGGTGTTTGCTGGTGATCGAATGAACAAATATATAAATAATGTACCTAGAAGTGTATTGTATCTTGTTGTTGTGAGGACCATATGGTCTAATCCGTTGCACCTCAATGCTCTCCCAGTCTCATAGCTCAAGAATCACAAAGACCCAAAACCTGGAACAGATTATAAATATTGATCTCATATATTTAGAAGGATGTATAACAATTTTTTGCATTTGCAATCATTTTATGAAGGGTATGAAATCTGAAACTCGCATTTTTGTCATCATTTGGTAACTGACTATCAAACTCCTTGTTACTGTCTTTTGAAACAACCCTAAGTGGTTGAATGAGTACATTTGTATTGCACATTTTCTTAAAAAGAAATCTAACAGGTTGAACCATTAATAAGACATACTCCCACCTTCCTCGCTTTTGTTATTTAATAAATGTACTTAGGGTTATTACTCTGATGAAGTCTTTCCATTTGGAATGAAAGTACTCAAATTATTTTGCAGTGTTCCAGAGTTGGTATTCTTTTTTGTTTGATATTTTTTAGATGAACATCTGATCATATTTATCTTTTTATTTTTTGTTATTAGTTCTCTGTTTCCATTTGGATGTGTCATACCTTTGTAAGACTTTGTTGGATGGTTGAAAGGTAATTTCTGCTTCTATTGGCAATAACCATCAGGCGAGTTGTTTTACCACTATCAACATCCCTGACTGGCTGGTAACCTTTCTAACACAACTTTCTAGTTACCTCAAGCAGTTTTCAGACGTTGGACTGCAATGGCAGTTGTCTATCAGTTAATCATGTGGACTCTACCAATGGTTCTGATCTGGATCTGAATCACAGCAGCAGAGGTATTGGATTATATGATTATGTGAGAGGGCCATTGCCTGTTCTCAGTGGCTCTACAGACCACTTGGATTATTGTTTACAACCACTAAAGCCTTTTAGTCATGGTTTCAGTTCATTAACTGCGGATGGTGATACTATTTCTTACCACTGCAGCTTACAACAATAGATTGATATGTTTGGCTTGAAATTAATTAAGGTTAAAAACTTACATATGGACAACTTGTATTTCACAGCATGTATTAAACAAGAAATTTTGCCAAAAAAGCAATGGTTCCTTAAATTTCCTAATGGTTTGGTTCAGGATTCTCCATTGCACAATGACATTTCTGGGTTTTTTCTAACATATTGGTAGAGAATATTTTGAAATTCTAATTAGACATAATAATACTATTTTCAACAGACTTATGAGAGAGGTAACAGAGTTAGACATTTCCATCAAAAAGTATCTTCTTTTTGATAGTAAGAAAATGCTATATGATGGCATCTTTACTAATTTGCAAAAACATGGTGAGATGGTCCACCTTAGCACAGAGAAAATATGTGTTAGAGACAACAATTAATATCTTACTTGGTAATATTAATTAATTTCCCAGTACTTCTAGTAGTTCCACCTCCCATACTGCCTCTAACAGTGTGCATGAAGTTAGTCCTATCTCTACACCACTCATGTTTTTAAGGAAAAAAATGCTGAGATGCTTGGAGAGATTACTGGATCAGACATAAGTCAATTCCTCTGGAAACAACAAAAATCCATCAAGGAATCATAAGCAAACTAACAAAAAGAGAGGTCACAGGAACTTTCAGGCCAACAATTAGTTTCTCTCGGCAGATCATTGTTACAGATACAGATTGACTAACTTTCAAATTTTTAATTTTAGCACCATCGTTATCATTGACATACATGAGCAATTATTTTGGAGGAGCTTTAACTTTATTGCTTCCTAGGCATTTGAATTATATTATCACATAGAGTCACCTTTGATTTTAACCAAATAATTTATCTTTAACCAGGCAAACACACTGGAATCCACCACTACACCAGAATTTAGCCATTTTTGAGAGGCTTTGTACTAATGACATCATGGCTCTCTCTTTAGACCCCCCGATACAGGTTCCATAATCTTGCAAAGCTTGAATTTCAGATGTCAAAAGGAATTCTCTCTCTCAATTGGGACATTAGAATTATGATTCTTTAGTCTTGCAATACTGGTGTTCTTTTTCATTCAATAGTTTTTTTTTTTTTTTTTTTTTTTGATAAACATCTAGTCACATTCATCTTTTTTTTTTTTTTTCTTGGGTTATTGGTCAAAAGCATGTTACCTTCAACATTACTAGCATTCAAAACATCTGTTCTTCCTACAGCACATGAAATATGCTTGTGTGAAGAAAAATGGTGTTTTGTTCTAATGCAAAGGTTTTGCATTAGGAGTTAGAGTGGGTGTGCTTAAGTGTTTGCAGGGAATGATGTTTATGTTTGTTGTGTGTGTGTGTGTGTGTGTGTGTGTGTGTGTGTGTGTGTGTGTGTGTGTGTGTGTGTGTGTGTGTGCGTGTGTGTGTGTGTGCGTGTGTTGCTGGGTTAGAGTAAGGGCTAGGTAAGAGGATACATTTAGTTTTGTGTAAATGTGTCTTATGTGGTGGTACTGTTAGGGAATTGTTTTTTCTTAAAGTAATGTGTAGAGCTTCCCTCTCCCTGTCTGGGTTAGCACACATGAGTAAGGGTGGATGAGCAAGGATAGACTGGGGAGATGTACAGTAGATATAAATAGTGTACACACCCCTGTTAAAATGTCAGGTTTTTGTGATATAAAAAAAAGAGACCACAATAAATCATTTCAAAGATTTTCCCACCTTTAATATGAGCTATAACCTGTAAAATTCAATTGTTTTTTCCTGTCCACCTGGTGAATCTGAGCATACTGGGGCAATGCGGCAACTGCCTCATGTACACAGACAATCTTCTTCTCCAACCACCCAACACTACAATTTGCGAGAGATGCACTTACATAGCCAAACTGGAAGCAAGGCTCTCTCTGGCTAGACAGTCAAGAGGAGAAGGCTAACACCTGCATTACACCTCTAGCAACTTATAGCCCTTCAAAACCCACACCATCAACTCCCACACATAGCAACACTAAACTCACATATGCAGAGGCCCTTAACATTAACCTGCCCAAGCAACAAGGACCTCTGAAGCCAAAATGCAAACAAACACCAGTCACAACCAAAGTGACACATAGCTCACAACACCAGTGTGCCACCCAACAACAGCCCCTAAGGCAAGACAATGTACCCAACACTTTAGTCATAGGTGACTCTATAGTCAGGCACACTGATGTCCCACTCACCAGGCTGTACAAGGAGAAAATTACAGTCAGCTGCCTGTCGGGTGCCAGGATCCACCACATAACGCATGCACTCAAGTCACTCCACAACAAGTACAAATACGACTCTGTCATTGTCCATGCTGGAGTAAATGACTTGAGACGTACCTCTCTGGACTACATGAAAAGAGACATGGAAGAGCTCTTGGATCATGTGACCCAGGCAGGTATGACCCTAGCCCTGAGTAGCATCCTGCCTTCGCCCAGAATGATACCACAGTATAAAGACAAAATGATTGACTTCCAACAATTGGCTAAGCTTCTGGTGTCATTCAAAGGGGATCCAGTATTTGTCTGCCTGGGAAGACATAATCAACAAACCATGATGCTTTGCCAGAGATGGTCTGCACCTGTCACCCCCTGGGATTCAGGTTACTGGCTAAAGCTCTTGCCACCCCTATAGTGCCTTTTTTAGGCAAGGTTCAAAGGAAAAAAACACCACCGTAACATTTACAAGCATGCAAAATCTGAAGGTAATGCTACTCAATGCTAGAAGTCTAAACCTCAAAATGCACTCTCTCGAGGCACTCCTAAAAATGGAGAACATCGATATCTGTGCAGTGACTGAGACCTGGTTCAAGGCTCCAGAGAGCACCCCTGAAATACCAGGCTACAATTCTTACTACACTTTTTGGCCACAAAACCAAGACCGAAACACTAAAGGTGGAGGAGTGTCCATATACACCAAAGATATTCACACCTCCAGGCTAGTTGCCCAACACAATGCATCTGAAATTCTCCAGGTGCAACTAACACTAGGTAAGACTGCAATCCAAATTGTAGCTTGCTACAGATCCCCCACCATACCCCAAGATTCTCATTACACCTTCCTAAACATACTGGAAAATATTAAGATACAACCAAACACCCTAATACTAGGTGATTTCAACTACCCTGCCATTAATTGGGAAAACTACTCGGGTACCAACTCTTTTTCCCAATGGTTCTTGGAATTCATAAATTCCAATGCCCTGGATCAACTAATTCATTGTCCCACCAGAGGCTCCAATATCCTAGACCTGGTCATTACCAAAATGGGAGATAGATGCTCCAAACCAGTGGTCACCCCCTCATTGGTCAGGTCTGACCATAAGCAAATCACCCTTGACATCCACATCCCACCCTCACCCACCAGTAAGGAAACCTCCTTAAAAAAACTTCTCCAAAGCCAACTTCATGCTACTGAAGTCAGAAGTGACAAACTTCACAACACCCACGCAGACAGGATCTGGAAGTTCGACTGCAGAATCCTACACTAAGGCACTGTACGAGCACATCCACTCATGCATGAATCGTGCCATCCCAAATAGAACCAAGATGCTCTTCTCCAAAAAAAGGACGCCAATCTGGTGGTCCCCTGCTATAAACAAACTATACAACAGAAGGAAGAAACTGTTGCAGAAAAGAGGAAAATCCCAGGATGCAAAAAACTCCGACACCAGCCTCAGTAAGAAGCTGAGATCCCTCATAAAATCCTCAAAAGCTAGTTACAAAAATAAAATTGCCAAAGATTTCAAAGACAACCACAAGGCATTCTATAGTTATGTCAAGAATCTAAATGGCAATGCTAGATCTGCTCTGAGCTACAACAGAATGGCATTAAATATACTGATCCCATGGATATTGCCAATATCCTGGCAGATCGATTTAGTGCCAACTTCACTCCCCTCTCACCCCCTAAAGGGCCCATCTCAATACCAAAAGATTGCCAAATTCCAATAATCACAGCCACACAGGTAGAAACAGCACTCTACAAAGCTAAGAATACAGCATCCATGGGACCAAATAACATCCCAGGCTGTGTACTACATGAACTACAAAATGAACTGGCACCCCATCTATGTGTCATGTTTAATCATAGCCTCACCTCAGGCTTCATGCCCACTGAGTGGTGCACAGCTACAGTTATCCCGATCCACAAGGGAGGATCCACCTTGGATCCCGGGAACTACCGTCCCATCAGTCTGACAAGCCTGATCTGCAAGGGCATGGAACGCATTATCATGGAACTTATAAACAAAGACACTGGCAACCTCCAGACACTGGACCCCACCCACTTTGGGTTTGTAAAGGGCCGATCTTGTCTCCTGAATCTGATTGACTTCTTTGAATCGGTCTCCAGAGCTGTGGATGAGGGTAAGGAGGTCCACACAGCCTATCTGGACCTCACCAAGGCCTTCGACACCATCCCCGCACTCTGGAATCATAGATAAACTTACTAAGCTGGGCATAAATCCCTATGTCACTCGATGGGTTGTCAACTGGCTTACTGACAGAACCCAGACTGTAAAAGTAGCCGACTCCAAATCCAGCTCCAGACAAGTGACAAGTGGAGTACCTCAGGGTTCAGTCCTGGGACCACTCTTGTTTGGCATCTACTTCTCTGAAGCACAGGCCAACAGTAAGGGACTCTGGCTAACAAAGTTTGCAGATGACTGCAAACTGGGAGCCATTATTGAATCCCCAAATGATGTGGATATTCTACAAAAGGGCCTTACAGAAACAGATGCCTGGTGCCAGAGCCATGGTCCCAAGCTTAATGCCAAGAAATGTATAGTCATCCCCTTTGGAAAAAACATGTACCCATGAACTACCACATAGGTGGCAGGACACTAAACATCGAAAGTGTGATGAGAAACTTAGGGACATAAGTGGACAGTGATCTCACTTTCGATAACCACATCGCCACAGCAGTCAGGAAATCCTTCTATGTGGCACACCATCACTAAGGGCTTTTCATCCAGAAAAAAGGAGGTCATTGTCCCACTGTACTCATCCCTCATTAGACCCATTATAGAGTATAATGCCCCATTTGGTATGTACCTCACAAGACATCTGCAACAACTGGAAAGGCCACAGAAACACCTCACTAAAAGAATCACAGACCTAAAGCAGATGCCATATGCTGACCGTCTAAAAAAACTTCAGCTATACTCTGTGGCATATCGTCTACTCAGAGGCGATCTCTGCTTAACATAGAAGGCCATGTCAAACCCTGAGCTGTTGGACATGCTCCATTTAAAGAAATCCCAATCCCTCAGAGCCACATGCTCCAGGGATCTAAACCTTATCATCACAATGAACAAAACATGCTGGAGGGATAGGTTTCTGACCCAGAGACTCCCCATACTCTGGAATAGACTGCCCATACATGTCAAGCAGAGCACCTCATTGGCCCTCTTCAAAAGGAACCTTGATGATTGGATGGGAGATAGGAAATTCACCCCAGGGATCATGTCAGTCGCCCTGCTAGACAGGGGCCCAGAGAAGTAAATATTGTGGGAAAAAATTTCCAGGGAATTGTTATGGCTAGGCTTGCATAGGCCTTAGGGCCGATAGCCTAGTACCAACCTATGAACCTATAAAAACAAACAAATCTGTTAGCGGAAAAATATAAAAAATAAAAAACATACAATAAGCTGGTTGCATAAGTATGCACACCCTTAAGCTAATACTTTGTTGAAGCACCTTTTAATTTAATTACAGCATTCAGTCTTCTTGGGTAGAAGTCTATCAGCATGGCACATCTCAACTTGGCAATATTTGCCCATTCTTTCTTGCAAAAGTGCTCCACATCTGTCAGATTGTGAGGGCTTCTCTTGTGTACAGCCCTCTTCAGGTCATCCCACAAATTTTATATTTGATTTAAGTCTGGGCACTGGTTGGGCCATTCCAAAACTTTAATTTTCTTCTGGTGAAGCCATTCTTTTGTTGATTTGGATGTATGCTTGGGGTCATTGTCATGCTGAAAGGTGAAATTCCTCCTCATCTTCAGCTTTCTAGCAGATGCCTGAAGGTTTTGGGCTAAAAGTGACTGGCATTTGAAGTGTTAATAATTCCCTCTACTTTGACTAAAGCCCCAGTTCCAGCTGAAGAAAAGCAACCCCAAAGCATGATACTGCCACCACCATGCTTCAACATGGGGATGGTGTTCTTTTGGTGATGTGAAGTGTTGTTCTGCACCAAACTTACCTTTTGGAATTGTGGCCAAAAAGTTCAACTTTGGTCTCATCAGACCATAACACATTTTCCCACATGTGTTTGGGAGACTTGATGTATTGTTTTGCAAATTTTAGCCAGGCCTGGATGTTTTTCTGTGTAAGACAAGGCTTCTGTCTTGCAACCCTATCCCATAGTCCATACACATGGAGAATACTGGAGATTGTTGTCACATGTAGTACACAACCAGTACTTGCCAGAAATTCCTGCAGCTCCTTCAGTGTTGCTGTACATCTCTTGGCAGCCTCTCTGACCAGTTTTCATCTTGTCTTTTCATCAGTTTTGGAGGGATGTCCAGTTCTTTGGAACGTCACTGTTGTCTCATATTTTCTCCTCTATTTAATGACTGTCTTCACTGCGTTCCATGGTATATCCAATGCTGTGGAATTTTTTTGTACCCTTCTCCTGACTGATACCTTTCAACAATGAGATCTCTTTGATGCTTTGTAAGGTCTCTGCGAACCATTACTTTTGCTGTAGCAGGCAACTGAGTAAATGTCAGGAAAATCCTACTAGGGCAACTGAACTTTATCTGGGGTTAATCAGAGTCTCTTTAATTAATGGCAGGTGTGTACCCAAGAAGAATGAATACTGTAATTAAATCAAAAGGTGCTTCAACAAAGTATTAGTTTAAGGGTGTGCATACTTATGCAACCAGCTTACTGTACATTGTTTTAATTTTTTGTATTTATTCCCCTAACAGGTTTGTTTTTTTTTTTCAATTGAATTGTGCAGGTTATAGGTCACATTAAAGGTGGGAAAAGTTTTGAAATGATTTATTGTCGTCTCGTTTTTTTATATCACAAAAACCTAGCATTTTAACAGGGGTGTGCACACTTTTTATATCCACTGTATATGCATAATTTATATACAACTAAATTCAGTTTATTCATTGAACCTCTTTACTTACTCTGAATAAATGCTAGTTGATGGTAAAAATAAAGAACAGGATAAAAGGCTGTTTTACTAAGCAGACAATGAAAGTTTAGGTTCCATCTATGGAGAAAGTAGAATTGATTTTGAAAAGTATGATAATGTTCTGCCTTCACACCTGTTGCCACAGCACAGAAAGACTATCATCTGGACTAAAGCATAATATAAAAAAGATTTTATGGTTAGTGTACCATAACAATGAGGGCTTAAGATGCTAGAACATCAGAGAGAAGTAGCTAGAACATCAGAGAGAAGTAGGGAATGGTTACACTGGTGTTACAGGAGAAACCTAGAACATCAGAGAGAAGTAGGGAGTGGTTACACTGGTGTTAGAGGAGGAACTTAGAACATCAGAGAGAAGTAGGGAGTGGTTACATTGGTGTTAGAAGAGAAACCTAGAACATCAGAGAGAAGTAGGGAGTGGTTACACTGGTGTTAGAGGAGGAACTTAACACATCATAGAGAAGTAAGGAGTGGTTGCAATGGTGTTAGAGGAGGAACTCACATTTCCTTTACATATCTGTTGTTACTGTTGCTGGGCGCTTTAATATTAAAGGAATCTTGATTGCTACAGAAGAGACAGGTTATTTACCGATACATTAAGATTTTCTACATTGTAACATAGAGTTGTGATTTTCATGTAAAAAAGATGATATTGTAGTTATTTTTACTTGTGTAATTTTGCATGTCAGTTATTGCTGATGATGCCTGTTATACAGGGAATTGTGACTACCTTTTTATCTGCTGTTATAGGAATAACCTTCAGGTATATGTCTATGGGTATTTAAATGAGGGGCTGCTAATCACTAATCATATAGCTTGGGGACAATTTCCCAATGGAGTTTGGAGGAATGGAGATCTGACTATTGGCTCAGGTAGGAATTTAGTCATAATCAGTTTTCAAAGGACAGTCCTTGTAACAGTTTTCATTTCTGACCAGAGAACAGATACTATGATTTTGTTGTGACATCAAAAGTTACAGTACCTCTACTGATGCATAAACTAGATAAAACTGAACAATGTCAAAGTTAATACTGAGCTATAAAGAATCCTGGTGTAATTGGGTGTCAAACCAAAGGTCTAATTTGCATTTGTAAGTTCATGAAATATATGTTGTGTAAAGATTGTCAGTCTCTCTTATTTTATTTGCTTTCTGAAGTCAAACAGAATTTTGTTTTACTGTTAATAAAAAAGTTTTTAACTATGCAGTTTCTAAGTATCAGCTGCATTACTTTCTACAATACATAAAGCAAAAAATATAAAGACACTACAAAATGTATGAACAAAAAACTCATTTAGCTAAGGGAAGGAGATATATAACCTTTAGCATTGCATCTTATGCACCTGGTACATCTGTTTGGTGCAGAACACATACAGAATATTCTTGGTATATAGCTGTTTGCTGAATGTAAGGGGCATAACAATACTGTCTTAATAATGGAAAACTGACATTCAGCTAAACGCATGCTCTAGTCTCTAATCGTAGCACTCAAAGTAGAAATCCTTGCACATGCAAAAGTTATCCCATCCCACAGTCCCACATTATGTGGTAAATTCAGAAATCCCCTGGCATTGGATTAACGGACATTCTTAACCTATTTCTCAGATCATTCCTACCACATTACCGAACTGACCTAAAAGTTCTGAAGTGAAGCACTTTAATGTCTCATTAGAGTGTAATTGGCCTTTTTACTGTACATTCGTATACATTGTCTAAAACAGAAGCACATTACAACATGACATTATTACTACCAAAGTTGCTGTGTCCGTCATACAATTATTATCTTGACACACACAAAGCAATAACCAGCTTATTAATTTCCATATTTCTTGATGGAATTTCACTGCATAAAGTTATTCTTCTCCAAGTAATGTAAAAGAAAGGAAAATTCTAATATTACTTACATGTGCTATAGTAGATATTTTAAAATAAAAGAAACCAATATTAGCATCTTTAGAACTATGATGCCAGTTCTTAGTAAAATGTATTTAAAAGTGAGTCAACAAAATTAGCAATAGTCAAAATTAATGAGCCTTTTCTTGTGCCATATCAGTTTTTGTGGTATCCTTTTATTTTAGCTAGACTATAAATGAATGGATGTCCTAAATACTTCACTTTGAAATATTAAAGAATATGTGCAAAGTTTTTATTACCATTTCTTTTTGCTGTAATTAAGCCCTCATTATGTAAACTGGGCTTTCCGATTGAAACATAAACAGATTTTAATTTAGTAACTTCAGATGAGCTATGCTTACTAAGTATAGCAAACTTTTATTTGGCATTTAGTGTAGGCTGAGCAACTGTCCAGTTCCTTCTTAATTCCATTTGGTGTGACCTAGAATTCTAATGATGCAATTGTTAGGATATACAGTTTGGCAGTCTGTAGGTGTTTTCAGTAATCTGTAGCAGATTTCAGCATACAAATGCAGCACAATCAGTCAGGCAATAAATCATCAAATAATTGTAGTAATATTCAAGTAAAAACAAATTAGAACATAATAAGATTCATTTTAAAATGTTTATTTTATAATCAGAAAATAATTAGAATCCCACTTTACTCGATAAGAACATGATTATAGCAAAAAGAAATGGCAAAAAAATGTCTGCACATTATCGTTAAGTTTGCTGTCATGTAACAAGCACTTCAGTTAAACTCGTGTCTGCTAACACAGAATCTATAGTTAAATTCATGTCCGCTAACACAGAATCTATGAACTATTTCATGGGATGTATAGTAGTCAGAAGCATTTAAAACAGCTTTACAAACAGAAAAGAAGCAATTGGCTGAACAGATCTAAAGACAGGGCAGTTATTAATTTCTGAAACTCACAATTTAGCCACATAACTCCATACAAAAATGACTCCTATCTCGCATGCAAACTCTTAATGCTGCCACTTCAAAAGGAATCACTAGCGATAAAATAAACACACTATCTGCTTCAGAAATTATATAAAATTATATAAAAATGTAAACTAAAATGTAACATTAGCCATTATCTTATCACTGTGCTAATTTTCAAATACTTGAAATTGCACAATCACATTTTTCCCACATCTTTTAGCACTGCACAACTTATAAATTTTCACTTTTATTTCTATATAGTCACTTTAGTTCCTTGATAATACTTGACTCCCTAGCAACAAAAGTGAAAAACAGGCAGTCAAAATGTTCTTTTCTCTGTCACCTCTAGGAAAAATCTAACAGTAGTACATATAAAGGAAAATGGTGTAACTACACCCCTTCAATTTGCTTTAAATTAGACAACTTTGAGAGTTTTATAATGGTAATGCTTGATATAGGAGCCATGCACTTTGCAATTTGAAGGACTACAGCACTGAATTCAACCCATGGAGCAGAAGCAGTAAATAGCTAGTTATACCAGGGACAAATACATGAAACATACTAAAAATGTTAATTATTACAGAGCCCTCTTCCCAAATAAAACATGTAGCCAAAAAGTGAATTAAGAAAAATAAATATATAAAACTGTAGAAATACATACAATCCATAACTGAAATAAAATGTTGTAAAAGTGTCAAGAAATATCCACACTCACCTGACATGGCAACATGAAGTACCAGACAAGAACATATTACTTTAGACAGCTGTAAACAGCTGCACAAAAAAATAGAACAGTAATAAGAAGCACATATAAAGGATGTATATTTAAATAAAACTAGTCAACACACTATCAGCAATCTAAATAAATAATCTAATAATCACACAGGTAACATTGCCCCTTCAACATCAACTATAGTACACACAGTGCCTCGATTATGGTCTAAAACTTGAAAAATATAAGCTTGTTAATCACATCTCTAGAACAAAGACGTGATCTTAATAATGCTTAGGTGGTGCTTAATAAAAGTTAACTAAGGACACCCAAGTGCTGTTTAGATCAGGTCTAGTGCAGGAGGCAAACAGTGGTCAGTGTTAGTTGGCAAAGAGGAGAACAAGAAGGTAAAACAGCTTTTAAAAGCTATTAGAAAGTATATCAGAACAGGGACACATTGTGTCTGCCTGCTAGTAAAACTTTTCGCAGTCCCAATAATTTTCTTTTTTCTGTAGCTGGTAGTATCTGGAGCAGATAAAGCTTCATGCACTACAAAGAATTATGATTGGATCACCGATCATAACCTATTATCTGTTCTCAACAAGTATGCCAAGATTCATCTCTTGAGGTAAATTTCTTGGCATCCATGTCAAACACATAATATACATGATTATGATCTGGTCTCCAATTATAGCAAGTTTATTATGTGTTTCAGATATGGATGGCAAGAAATTAACATCAAGAGTAAATTTGAAATGTGACTCGATATCCAAGTCGAGAAAGTGAAATAAAAGGTTATAATCATTCAGATGTGATTGTAATTCCTTGTAGTGCATGAAACTGTATCTGCTCCATGTAGTGATTGCTTTTACTACAGAAACTGTTTACTGTTACATATGCTGTTATCCTCACAATAGTCTAAGGGACTAACTGAAGCTGTGACTGCTTCTACTACATAAACTGTTTGCTGTTAAATATGCTGTTATGCTTACCAGGTATTTGGGTGGAGACTTGTGTTATGTGATGCATACAACAACTACAGTAAACAAGTGCAACATTCTCCATACTTACCTTATCTCTGAGCTTACCTACCTAACCACTGATTGTTCTTCACAGTCTTGCCTCTTTCCTTCTCCTTGGCTCTACCTGGTCCATTCACCCTGCGGGCACACTCTGCTTCCCTAACCTCCCTCCAATTCCCACCCACCCCCAGTTCTTCTACACTTATTCTAGCCATACGTCCCCTCCCCTGTCTCACCCAATCCACTCTCGTCTCCTCACTATCCCCTCCCCTCCCATCCTCCAATACTCTCTCACCCCTTCCCCATCCCTAATCCTTAAAGCTCTAGATACACTTCCATACTCCTCCCTCCTATAATGTCACTAATAATCCTATGACATCCTCAACACCTAACCCCCAACTATTCCATTATACCTAAACCACACCATGCCTCTTCAAACTATTCTCATCTTTTCCCTTAGCCTACCACTCCTAATACCTCTATACAATGCTACCTCCTATTCCTCTTACAAACTACCCCCTTCTTTCCTATCTCCTCTTCACCCCACCATCACCCCTAACACACATCATAACTCTGCCACATCTCCTTTCCACACTATATCCTCCTCCCTAGTGCTTCCAAACCCACTTCTCTGCTTTAAACTAAAACTCCTATCCTCCTCAATGAAATGTCATATTCCCAAAGCACTATTGTACCTCCCACCAAACTCTAGGAGCAAATCCAAACCCCTGCTCTCATTCCCATTTAACTGCCTATGCCTAGCAGGAGACATACACCCCAACCTAGGACCTAGTTCCAGCAGCAATCCATCTCCCCCCATTTCCACCCATACTAACAACCCTAAATACCTCAAGATCTTGACCATCAATACCCAGAGTCTAAGAAACAAATTAGCCCACTTCCACGCCTGGCTATCCCATACCCAACCTGACATAGCAGCTGTCTCTGAGACATAGCTAAAACCCAACATTTCAGACTCTGAAATACTACCCCCTGGGTTTCAAGTACTTAGACAAGACTGCCTAAAAAAGAAGGGTGGAGGAGTAGCCTTAATCTACTCTAACCTACTCTCCATTACTCGCTACCAAAATCCTATTCCACTGTTCAACAACACTGAACTAGTCATATGAAATCTCAAACTAAATAACCAGAAAAGCATTTGTGTTATAGCCCTCTATATCCCCCCTGGAAACAACATTAACACATTTGAGGCAATTCTTCTATGGGCCTCATATAATATCAAGCATGAGACATACATCTAGGAGATGTGAACAATGACTGGAACAAAATTACTGCCAATAACCCCACCATTTCAATCAATCTATGCAATTTCACTAAACTCACAAATGCTATAACCAGACCTTATAAAAATAACCCCCCAGGCTCCATACTGGACTGGATCCTTGTCTCCCACCCAAACAAAATCAACCATACTGACACCTTACCAGACCCTATCAGTGATCACTTACCAGTCTTCATCCATAGAGCAACCCCCTCCTCTCCTCATCTACACCAATATATCCATACTCAGAATCTCAACAACTTTAACCCTACAACTTTATCCAATTCTCTCAAACTGATAAATTGGGACACTCTAAAAACTCTACCTCTGGACAGTGCTGTCAAATTCTTCAACTCAACCTTCTTAGACACTCTTAACTCCCAAGCCCCTCCAAGAATAAAATGTATAAAAAAACAATTCCGCCCCTTGGCTTAGTAAAGATACCAAAACACTCATGCAACAATGGGACAAGACCTGGAAACTCTACTATCATAACAGGCACCCTGACACCCTTCTTAAGTATAAACTGCGCAACTTAGCCAAAAAATATATCATACAAGACAAAAAAGGATAATTTATCAAACTCCAGTCTAACTACTCCTCTAACCCCAAACAATTCTGGAAATCCATCAATTCACTTCTCAACCCAGACACCAAAAACAACCCTTGCCCTGACACTAGTAAATCTGACCCAGAAATAGCTACTCTGTTCAACTCCTTCTTTAATAACTCTATAGCAGAACTCACTAAAACATTCCCAAATAACACCTCTTGACAAATCAAACCCTCTGCCCAACCTTCCACCCCAAACTTGCCTCCCATATTCCACCTCAAACCCATCCCCACCTCATATATAAAAAAACTTTTCTCTAAGATTAAGCCTTGCTCCAATGCCCCTAACAATATCCCTTCACTCTTTTTAAGAATTGCAGCAGACAGCATCACCATCCCCATTGACATACTCATCAACAGATCTATACAAGAATCATATGTCCCCAAACTGTGGCATGCAGTCTTTATCCTACCCCTACATAAAGGAGGCAAAAATAATAACGTCTCCAACTTCCGACCCATAGCGATTCTCTCCCCTATTTTAAAAATTCTTGAGAAATGCATCCACCTCCAGCTCATGCCATTCATTACAACTCCTCACCCCAACACAACATGGGTTCTGTCCTAGCCATAGCACAATAAGAGCTCTTCTCTCTTTTCTAGACATCGTAAACCATGCCCGTGACTCCGGATAACTTGTA
This sequence comes from Protopterus annectens, assembly GCF_019279795.1. Classification (NCBI taxonomy): domain Eukaryota; kingdom Metazoa; phylum Chordata; order Ceratodontiformes; family Protopteridae; genus Protopterus; species Protopterus annectens. The sequence goes on from NC_056749.1 coordinate 371,247,611, forward strand.
TCCACAGTCCTCCTTGACCTCTCCAAGGCTTTCGACACAGTCTCCCATACCCACCTTCTTCACCACCTTTCCAATCTTAACCTCTCACAAAACACCATTACCTGGTTCAGCAGATTCCTCTCTGACAGATCTCAGGCAGTAAAATGGAAGACTGGCACCTCAGCCTTCATTCCCACCCCAACCGGGGTACCCCAGGGATCCATTCTTTGCTCTATGCTCTTCAATATCTTCATTAATGATTTCCATGCAGCCATTCCTAACACTAAGATAGTACAATATGCAGATGACTCAACTTTAATTTTTCTGCATCAAACCTCCCTGAGCTCCAAACAAAAACTTTAACTGCCTTCTCAACTACTGAAAACCGGATGCTCCAAAATCACCTCTGTTTGAATGCCAACAAATCAAAGATCCTTTGATTCTCTCCCTCAAAATCTATCCACCTAGACAAAACCTCTTTCAAGATTACAAGCCTTGCCAACTCCACTGTAGAAGTTGTTCCTTTTGCTAAACTTCTTGGAGTTACTATTGACGAACACCTAAAATTCAATACCCATATTCAGCTAAATATAAAGAAAACCCATCAGAAATTTGGCATGCTGTACAGAAATTCCCACTTCCTCTCCCCCTCAACAAGACAGACCCTCGCCACTACCTTCTTACTACCTTCACTAATGTATGGTGCTGCCCTACTA
>NC_056749.1:371253305-371283305 GCF_019279795.1 Protopterus annectens
TGCAACAGTCTTCCACATTATTATGCCTTTCACTATACAGTCCTTCTGCCATTAGTATATCACAATCAGCGACAAGGTGTGCAACTTGTTTCCAATTCTGTTTTACAAAACTTGCATTTGTCTGTTTCTTCCACATGTTCAATGAACTTTGTAAACCAACGTGTGAGTAGCCCACTATCTTAGGCCACCAATACTAACCTTCTATCTTTTGGTTTGAATTCACCTCTGCTTAACCATTCCTGCATTCGATCCAGGAGTTTTCTATACTTGCAACTATATTTATGCGTATTTCTTGCCTTCTCATCTGATCCTTCACCTTATATTCTCTCTCTTGTTTTTTATTTTTTTTTTTTGGGGGGGGGGGGTTGGCACATTCAGTTGCTACCTGATCATTATCTACTTCTGGTTTGATTCCCATTCCCGCTTGATGCCGATATGCCTCTGCTAGACTAAGAAGGGGAGTCACCTTAGATTTATTCTCCTCAAATTTCAAAACTATTACTGTGTTGTGGTCTTGTGAGGTCAGCAGATATGTATGCAGTCCCACAATTGCAGATCTATACATGTAATCAAGTTCAAGGAGGCCCATACCTCCTTCGGAATGGGGAATATATAATCTTGGTATGCATTGATTTTTATAAATCATTTGGTGAGCATGAAGCATCCTTCTTGTTTTCCTATCTAATCTATCCAACACCTTTTGAGTCCAGTCAATCATTCCAAAACTTTAGATTAGGACAGGTAGAGCAAATTGGTTTATAGTTTGAATTTTGTTCCTAGATGTCAACGCTGTTTTCAGGATTAATTTAAGTCTTCTAAAATATTCCTTAAGTTTTATTCGCATTTGTACATGGTTTATTGGTGATCCTTCATCAGTTCCCAAATACCTATACACTTTCTCTTGATCAAGTTATTTTATATAACATTCTTGCCCCAAACTGATGATTTCTTGTTGCTGCAGCTTTCCTGCTTTAAAGGTTTATTTTGCACATGTATCAAGACCAAATGACATTCTTATATCATCTGAAAAAGTTCTGACTACTTGCAGTTGTGCTTTCAGTTCTTCATCTGATGAGCTATACAGTTTTAATTCATCGACAAAGAGAAGATAAGTAGTCTTTACACTTTGTTGCATTCTGGGAGCCAAATTTTAGCCATGGCCTAAGCTGTTAAGCAGACAGCTTAATGGTTTAAGGCCAAGGCAAAAGAGCAATGGTGACAGAGTCACCCTGGAATATCCCCCTTTGGATTTTTATCCCTGGAATAATAATTTGTCCATTATCATGGCTTAACTGCAAAGTGGTTTGTCACGATTTTATGGTCACTGCAATGTAATCGTATAGTGTAGTGTATCTTTTACATTTTAAAGCTCTTTTATCCATGAAAGTGTGATACTGTCAAATGCTTTTTTGTAGTCAGTCCATGCCATACTTAGATTCTTCCCCTTTTTACACTTCTCTACTATGTCTTTAACAACAAATGATCCTTTGTTCCATATAACTTGCTTTTATGGTGCTTTGTTCTATTGTAATAATTGAGTTTTCTTCTAAATGACTATAAATTCTGACAGCATCACTTCCAGTGTATAGTTTATACATCGTTGGAAGGCAAGATATTGGTCAATAATTTTTAGGGTAGCTTGCAGGTTTCACTCTTAAGTAGGAGCATTATTTTTCCTGTTGTTAGCCAGGTTAGTGTCTGTTTGGGGTGCGCATATAAATAGTTCTTACTCATGGCTAAATCTTCATGCAAAGATGTCAATACTTTTAACCAGAAGTTAGGTACTTAAAAGTATTGACATCTGGGCCTGTGGTTTCCAATTACAGGCTTTTTCTTAACTTTGTTTCAATCTCTCTGGCTGTTACTTCATCACATTTCATATCTTGTACCTTTGAACTTTTTATTCTTTCTTTTACTTCTATCCATTTAACATATTTGTTATGTTCCACAGAATCTTCATAAATACTTCTCTAAAATCTATTTCTTCATTTTATTGATGGTCTTTTAAGTCCTTTTACCTTGTTTCCCTAGTTGTCTATAAAACTTTTTGGATCATCAATAAATTGCTTATTTTGTACTTTCCCTTTATAATTACCTGTGTATCTTCTAAGTTTTTCTTCCTGTGCTGATATTTTTAGTTTATTTGCGATAGTGCATGATAAATCCTGATCCATTATAATACTGCACATTGCCTTTATCACATCTGTCTGAGTATTTTTGTTGATCTGTTTCCTCTTATATACTTTTCTAACAGTAACACTTCTTGTCTTAATTGATTTATAGTTTTCTATGTTAGATACTTCCATGATGGTGCATCTGCCCTTAATTTCCCTTACTACCCTGTATTCTTGGGATAGAATGTTATTAATTTAGCTGCACAGTTATATATCCTGTTTACTTCTGTTATATTGCATGGACCTCTGTGGACAGTTCTAATTACTGTGTTCATTTGTTTTATCAGTCTTCTAACTTTCTGGGTTTTATTGATCTTTTGCAGTCTATTTCTTTCATTGATCTTAATTTTTCTATCTATCTCTATTAAATCAAGCAACTCTTCTCTTAGCTCATTTTCTTCTAAACTGAAGGCACATTTTTTGTTCTTTATTTTCTGTGGGTATTCTGTAGAAAGTTCTAGAGCATCTTCCTGTAGCACATTCTCTTCATTTTCATCCTGTCTCGTCTGTTGCTCTGTCATATGGGAACACACTAGACTATCAGTCATCGCTGACTGCGCCAGAGTTGCCAGAGATTCCTGTTCCTTCCCTTGCTGTCCAGCTTCAAGTGAATGTTTATACTGCTTTCCTGTGAAAGGCTGCAAAATATGTTCATATGGCAGCTGACCATTTGCTTCCTGTTCCAAGGGTTTCTCCTTAATTTGGATCTGTATTGCTCTATCCTGCTGTGGTGCTTTCAGAGTTAGATTTTCTACACTGAATCCTTCATTTCACAGGTACTCCATCACCTCAGTTTCTGTTTCTTTAACTTCTCCATTACTAATCTACTTTTCTTCTTTGACTTCCTATGCTTTGTATTGTAAAGTTTTCTATGTCCACATTCCTTTGCCTGTATTTCTTGTCAGATATCTTTGGTGCTTTTTGTATTGTTTTGCTTTCTCCTTGCATAAGTATTACGCCATATTAAAGCTCTTTTTCTTGCCCATGTTCATATTTCTTCTTCAGATGTCTCCTGATCTTCCTGTTTCTCCTTACTTTGGAAAGTGATTCAATCATGCTGTGATGTAACCTATGTTAGACCTTCTACACCTAATCCTTCACTTTGCAGGCACTCCATAACTTCAAATTCTATTTTTTTAACTTCTACTTTACTAATCTTCTTTTCTACATTCCCTCTTTGGGATATTTGTTTTTTTATTGTGAAATTGTCCATATCCAGATGTCTTTGCCTGTATTTCACTTCAAATATCTTTGTGGCTGCCTTTTTTGTATTGATTCATTGGGTCTATATCATAAGATCAACATTTGAAAATGTCGACTCACATTTCGTCAACACAGAGATGTCAAACTCCAAGTTTCTCAAACAGCCAAATCACCGATTTCTTTCCCTTGGCCATTCCGTCACACCTGCCCTTTCCCTGACTGTAGTGCAGTCTCAGAGTTAGAATATTTAGTTAGGGAGGGTGTGGGTGGCACAGCCCCCAATGGTGGGGTGTCTGGCAGGCAAAGCCCCCCACTTAAATATGTTTGTTTTTATGTGGTGTTTTTTTGTTGGCCTTTCGATTTCTTTCCCTTGGAAAGAAATCAGTGATTTGACTGTTTGAGAAAGTTGGAGTTCGACATTTTCGTGTCTACGAAAGGTGAGTCGACATTTTCAGATGTCGATCTTATGATATAGACCCGATTAATTTGGCTTCCAGCTTGGCGTAAATATTGCACCATATCAAATCTCTCTTTTTTTCCCATGTCCATATTTTTTATAATTTTCAAAAATCTCTAGGTTTTGTTTATATTTTTGCACTTCCTCAGATGCTTCTTTTTCCAAATAGATAAAAGTTTCTTGATCTATATAGTGTTTTTCACAAATCTGTTGTATTAATAAACACAAATTTTTATTTGAAGCTTCAGACAGTTTTTCTTGTGGAAGGATTTTTCTTTCCTCTAATTTCTCTCAGTCTTTTTATACATCTTGTGTCTGGAAATTCTGGAATTTTTGCATAATAGTGACAATACACAATTTCATTCTTATCCTCAATAGTCTACTCTATCGTCTTTATGGCTCTTCTTTGGCCTATCAGTTTTTGTGATTTTTGTGGACTGCTACTTCCTTCTACTACAGGGGGGCCATCCTCCTACTGTGCCTGGCCTGGTCCTATTGTAGGAATGTTTCCATATTTTGAGGATTCTACACTACCAGTCCTGGCACCAGTGCGCCTACCAGGATTGGACACTTTTTATATCCCGGGTCTTGTGTACCCTGCTATCTTTTTCACTTTTTAACCTACTTCTGTCCGTGATATACACTATATAAAATACAGTCTATATATCAGTGTTGTCTTGGGGAGATTTTGTGAAAAACAGGGTCTACCTCATGAAAATACTCACCAAGACTTGAGGATGACTTAAATTTCAGCAATACTACTCTCCTTTGCTTGCTGACTTCTCTCTCCATTCAGACTAGTGCTTGTTTAATATAATTTGTAATCTGTTCCATGCATTAGATACTCGCTCAGAGAACCCATTAGTACGCCTCTCATTTCCATATAATCTTCTGTATAGGTTGTCTGATGATTCTTTGCTACTTTTTGATAACCCCAGACATTTCCAGAGCTAGTTCTCGCTAAATGTCCTGTACACTTGAATAAGATCTCTTCTTAAATATCTATACGGGATAGTTTAGTTTTTCACAGTAAGTTACATTTTCACATCCATGGATGCCCATGGTATATTTTTTTCGGTACTCTCCAGGTTACTCTTGCTTGTTTTTTTTATAAAGTTTCAATATGATATTCTCTACTCAAATATGGATCTAATGAAACTAACAATGATTTAATCATTTCTGATTTCCTACACTTTATGAATCTTTATATACAACCTATAGTTCTATAACCATCATCAAGCAATTTGTTGATATCAGGGGGAAAAAAAATCATAGATGGACTACTCGTATACCCAGATCCTTAAGTGAATCCACAGTTTCAACCATTATGTGCTGCTTTAAATATTCAGCTTTCAAGCTTTGTCTCCCAAATCTTATATGCTCAGTTTTTGATGCATTTATCAGGATAGTTTGGCTACTAACCAGTTGGTTAGAGAGACCAATCCCAGAATAGGTATGTTACATACCTGTATAACAGTGACCTAATCCAATTACCTATGTAAGGTCCTGTGACCCACTTCAGCATTGATTGTACAGACCTATACTGGCCTCTAACAAGTAGATGAAATATAATCTGAAAAGCATCTCAAATATTAACCTTTCTATGAAAGGCTAATTGTTCCCAAAATCTATTAGTAGATTTAGAGAAGAACCATACCCTCTTCTTTTCTACATTCCCACTTTGGGATATTTTTTTTATTGTGACATTGTCCATACCCAGATGCCTTTGCCTGTATTTCTCTTCAAATATCTTTGGGACTGTCTTTTTTGTATTGATTAATTTGGCTTCCAGCTTGGCATAAATCCATGGGATCATCCCTCTACCACCCAAAAACATGAAGCAGAATTAACTCAGGAAGACAATTATGTCTGGAGTAATTGTACAGCAAGCACAGCGTGAAACAAAGCTCTATCACAGCTAAATAACTATGAATGTTTTCGTGCTGAACCTGAAAATAGACTAAGTGAATCAGTACTTTGCCCTGGCTAACAAATTAAATAAATAAATCCCATTTGCCATGAGAGATGAACCAGTTCTCTTCTTTCTAACAATATAAGCCTAATGAATAAAAAGACAATCTTCAATTGGGCTATTTTATTATATAACCCTATATGCCCGTGACCCCTGCCTCAACATGGTGGATTAATTTACTCACTGAAACTCTGTCCTTTAACCCTTCCAGAGAAATGTTGGCATCTCTCTTCAAACTGAGTTAAGGAGGAGGTGGATTCTGCAGGATCAACCTTCACAATGTAAATCACTTCTGTTAAAATGCATATATATCGTGACTTTTTTTTTTTTTTTTTTGCTGAGAGTCATCTTGCCAATTAACTATTCCAATAAGAAACAAATTTATAACACTGGCACTTCTCAAGGCATAAGTGAATGAGATATGTAGCATGTCCTAAGCAAGGGCAATGTCCACGAATTAAAGAGAATTATGACCCCACAAACAAATATACAACATTTCCAGGTTATTAGAGGTTAAAATAGGATGCACTTTTTGTTTAATAATATTAATTCCTCAAAGACATCAGAAGTATATATCTCTGATTCCATCAAACAAATAATAAAATAGCCAGTTTATCACAACTGGTTGTAAAGAACAGTAAGCTCCCAAACGAATTTCTACAAACTCTACTGTGGACTGCCTAATATACCATGCCAAAGGCTCTAAAGAGAGAGTGAACAAAAGTGGAGGCATGAATCATCTTCATAATTTGACAGCTGAAACAATTTAGCACCAAGCTTTATTCTGAAAATGGTATTCCCTGGGAAGCCCAAGTAATAGATCCATAAACTGAAAGAGGAAACCAAAGTCATCTAGTAACTTAAAAAAATTAGTCCTAAAGCAACCTACCAAATGCCTTTTCAGCAATGAGACTGATGTCCACCAAAGTAATCCCCTGCACAGAAGCCTGTTTTATTAACTAAAGTGTACTATAGTGCTATCAAATTTTGTCGCCCCTTAACAAAACCACATTAATCATGTTGAATCAAAGTGGGAATTCAAGAAAAAGTCTGTGAGTCAATAATACTGATGACACGTTACAAGATGAATGAAGAAGTCTGTCATTTCCCTCCTTCAATAGAAATGAAACAACAGCAGTTATCGGGGGGGGGGGGCTTGGCTTGGATAGCAGGCTGAAAGCAGTACAAACTATCTGCTCTGCAGTATTATAAATCTCAGGACAGGATTTATTTATAAAGTTCACCAATAATCACTCAGAAGTGATTAATCTACAATCCAGGAATCTTAAGCTTTACATTGGTGTATTTTTCAACCAATAATCTTTATATTTTCCTGTCATACTTTAAAGAAAAAAGAATTACAACTGAAGGAAGATGAGTCTTGCCAAGTCTACCCAGCAGGAAACACCCATGGAAAAAGAACTATGTTCAATTCTTACAAACATTCAGGATCTGATGCTGAAAATAGACAAACTGGACCTTAAAGTTGATGATATTAAAGAAGACTCCACTAAGCAGATTGAACTACTAAATAATATCTTGAAACAACAAAAGATTCAAATTGCAGCACTGGGGCAGTCAGTGTCTGACACTGACTGAAGATTAATAGAAAGGGGAAAAAATACTGAACTCCTATATCAAAATAATAGGCTTATTAACAAAATTGACGACTTGGAAAACTGGTCCAGGAGGAATAATATCCAAATTTATGGCATACCAGAAAGAACGGAAGGAGATAATATGGTGAACTTTATAACTGCATGGCTCCCTAAAACTTTAAATCTACCGGAAGCTTTATATTTCAGTATTGAGAGAACCCATAGATCACTATCTAGTCATTTCTAACAGCAAAAATATTCATCCAAGATCCATTACTCCCACTCAAACTTCCATCTCTACCTCCCACTCCCTAAAATGTCCAACTCTGACATCTTATTCATCAATTTCAACCTTCGTAGTATAATGGATAAGGCCAGTGAATTCCAAGCCACCTTAGCCACCTACTCCCCTGGCATAGCAGTAATAACAGAAACCTGGCTACAATCTCACATCAAGAACAATGAGGTTACCCCAAATGGATATGACATTATCAGACTGGACAGACCAAACAAAAGAGGTGGAGGAGTAGCTGTACTATTCAAGGACAACCTCAAAGTTGAACAGCTACAATGCTCCTCACCAAACCTACCCAACTCTGAGACTCTAATCACTCATCTTGAAATAAACCCAAACAAAACAATAGTTATCATAGCTTCTTACCTCCCTCCAGGTAACAGCCTACCCATCATTGAAGACCTGCTTTCTTGGGATTCTAGCAATTTCAACCAGGAAACAATTATACTAGGTGACTTCAACCTAGATTGGCTATCTGCACATCCAAAAACCCATCTAATGTCCTCAATCTGTACAATTTCACCCAGACTATAAACTGTCTAACCCACACTGACAAATAGACCATCCACACTTGACTGGATACTAACCAACAATCCTAACCTAACCTCAGCTACATTTCAGGTTGCCTCCCAGACTCCCTGAGTGACCACTCACCTACCTTTCTATACAGAAAATGTGTTCACATGCAAAACTCCATCTCCTACAAATACATCCGCTACAAAAAAAAAATCCCTGACAACATTTAACCAAATTCTCCAACACTGTGATTGAACTCCTCTCAAATACCTTCAGCTAGACCTAGCAGTTAAATTATTCAATGCTACCTTCCTTAACATCCTCAATAACCTAGCTGCAACTAGGAAAGTTCACCCAAAGTCCAAACCCTTCCCTAGTTAACAAAATAAATCAAACTATTAATCAAACAAAGGGACAGAGCCTGGTCTGCCTACAAATCCACAAAAAACATATCTGACCTCACTACTTACAACCAACTATGTAATCAAACAAAAAAATCAAATCAAAGCAGACAAACAGTTGTATTTCATAACTTGCCAACAACAAAATCTTAACCACCACCATAAATTCTGGGCAAACATTAACTATGTCCTATGCCCAGGTCACTGCCCTATCCCAACCCCAGTAACATCCAACAACTCTGACCCCATCACAACTCAAATCAACTCCCACTTCATAAACTCCATAACCTCCCTACTAGGCAACACACCTAAAGCCCCACTCACTCTTCCCACCTTTCCTCCTGATAATCCTAACAATTTCTCATTTACTCCCATTCAGACAGGCTACATAAAATCACTCCTTACTAAACTTAACCCTGCTGTCTGGCAGCTGATCAGCTCCCAAACGAATTTCTACAAATCGCAGCCCCATCTACCGCCTACCCCATATCTTTACTGATTAATTGCTCAATTGCTGAACATTATGTCCCACATCTCTGGAAAATATCCCATATCATCCCATTCCATAAAGGTGGTCCTTCCAAAGACCTAAACAACTTCCGCCCCATAGCCATTATTTCCCTACTAGCTAAAATCTTAGAAAAATGCATCCACAAACAACTGCTTAAACCACCTCCTTAGCAAGAATCTCTTATCCAATTTTTGACATGGTTTCAGACCTAAACATAGTACTTCAACTGCTCTAATCTCTTTTACTAACACCATTCACCATCTCTTAAATGAAGGCCAAGCCATCTCCTCTAATTTTCTCGACATGTCTAAAGCCTTTGACACCATTTCATACCAACTACTTCTCAACAAACTCTCTACCTATGGCCTCAGCTCATCCTCACTATCCTGGTTTATCAGCTATCTTTCCAATTCTCAACAAGCTTCTAAATGGGAAAACACTATTTCCCCCTACTCCCCTCCTCTTTATCTTATTCACAAACGACCTGCACGCTGCTACCAATCTAGCCACCATAGTCCAATATGATGAAGATGCCATCCTTATATGCTATGCCCCCTCCCACCTAGAACTCCAATCAAAAATGCAATCTTTCCAAAATGTAGAAAAATACTTGTCCAAACATCAACTAATCCTAAACCCTAATAAAACCAACTTAATAATCTTCAAACATAAAAAATCCAAACTCTGTCAATCTTCCCTATAAATCCTCTCCTCAAACAGAAGAAATATTGTACCCACAACTCATACTAAACTCCTAGGGGTTACTATTGATGAGAATCTAACTTTTGAAAAACATGTCGCTCTGACAATCAAAAAAGTACACATCAAGCTTGGCACCCTATATAGGGACAGACCATATCTTACCCACAACGCCAGGCTCGCCACTGCTCGATCTCACCTGCTTTCTTCCCTCCTCTACGGATCTCATATTCTTACTGAACTCCATAAGACTGACCTAAACAAGCTAGAATCTTGCTACAACAAAATTGTCAAATTTGCCACAAATGGCCCACACACATCTCACCACAGTACTGTGCTCTTCCAATTAAACTGGCTAGAACTCCCAAACCTTCTAGCTCTCAGCCAACTTACTATGACCCAAAAGTTGATCTACTAACCCACAAACTGTTCTGCTCTCTCCAATCTTGTCCAGACTAGTCACAACCCCAGGCCCCTTAGATCCTCCGATAAACCTATGCTGAAGGTTACCTACTCCCACAACTACTATGGTGACTGTCTCGAATAAAATCACCAAACTCTGGAACACCCTACCACAAACCATCACCAAAATCCCACGCTCTCATGAGTTTAAACAACTACTTCATAACTACCTAGCTAATCACTGGCTCTGCTCCTGTCACACTCCTAGCTAACTCTATCCCCCTTCTAGGCATTTCTATTTAATCTACTTCCCATTAATACTACAGCTCTCAGATTACTACTATCTCATCATGGTTCCTACTTCTCCCCCTCTCCAAAGGACATTTGGCACCACTGTAAATACAGTCATCATCTGTTGACTTACAACATTTCTAGACTGTATCTGCTCTACACCACATGTAACATTTTAAATTGAGTAAGTTATCTTTGTCTTCACACCATCATTTTTATAATCTGTACTCAAGCTTGTAACATAATTCTGTGTGTGTTAAAATTTCTTATATGTAAATATTGTAACTGACAAGTATTTGTATTTGTACTGTTTAGTCTGGAGCTTTTCTCCCTGGGCCTCCACTGAAAATGGGCTCCTGGCCCAGTCGGACTTCTCCCAGTTAACAAATTAAATAAATAAAATAAATAAATAAAATAAATCATTGTGAAATTTATATCTAGTCAATATAAAGATGTTAATTTAAGATATGCTTAGGTTCTCTCCCCTAAAAATAGGAGATTCACAAGACATCTACAACAACTGGAAAGGCCACAAAAATATCTCACAAAGAGGATTACTGGCCTCAAACAGATGCCCTACGCAGACCGTCTCAAAAAACTCCAGCTTTACTCCATCACATATCGCCTACTCAGAAGCGATCTCTGCCTAACATACAAAGCTATGTCAAACCCAGAGCTGTTGGACATGCTCCACTTAAAGAAATCCCAATCTCTCCGAGCTACACACTCTAGGGACCTAAACCTTATCACCACAATAAACAGAACATGAACAAGGGATAGATTCCTGTCCCAGAGACTTCCCATACTCTGGAACAGACTACCTATGTCAAACAGAGCTCCTCATTAGCACTCTTCAAGAAAAGTCTTGATGGTCGGATGGGAGATAGGAAATTCACCCCGGGGATCACTTCTGTGGCTCTGCTCGACAGGGGCACAGGAAAATAATTTTCTTGGGTGGCGAAAGCCAAGGTACATTTTTGGCTAGGCTTATACAGGCCCTAGGGCCAATAGCCTAGTACCCTCCTATGAACCTATGAGCCAAATAATCAGATTCGATAATGACTTCTCTTCTGCTGTAATCTCAAAAAGGAAAATGTATCCCCCTTATAAAAGCACTAAAAAAGACTGGTATTAAAGCACAACTGATCTTTCCTGACAAAGTAAGACTCTGCTTACCAGAAGGGAAAAAGACTTCTCAGACACTTGAAGAACCCAACACTTTTGTACAGCAGAAAAACTTAATAAATACATTAGAACACCATTACTAGATTAAGGAGGCAAACATCAAAAAATGAATGGTCTGTGAAGGAGAAAAAAAAAAATCGAGAAACAAATAACTCAAAACTTAAGCTATAAAAGTTAACAATTTGTTGTTTATAATTCTCTTTGGAACCACTCAAAAAGGTAATGCATTACATCTCTTTGCAGTTTAGAAAACATTAATAATTTTAATGCATAAACCATTGAATGCCTTATAAACAACTTCTAAATTAGCTATGAGAAACCTCACAAAATTCCTAGTGAAGTATTGTTCTTTAAAGATGTGTGTATGAATGCGCAACCACTGTATAGTGGCATTTATTTTTAATAATATTTCACAATTGTCTCATGTAGTTGACTATTTTAAAGAACTTTAAAAATAGGACTTTATATGGGGCTAAAACACAAGTGTATATTTTGGTGATAATTGGTTTATGTGTAGGATGTCAAGCCTCCATTTATATTAATAAGCGATACAGCACATTTTCTGAGCGTTGTGCTGTTGATGTTCACATAGCATTTAAAGGATTGATTAAATTAATGATATACCAACTTCTAGCATGTTTAAATGTTGAAGCAAGATTTTTTAGACTGAAAATGACCATTTTAATTCAATTGCCGCATATGTTTAAATGTTAAAGCAAGCTTTTTATGCTGAAAACAGCTGTTTTAATTCACTCACAGCATAAAGAATATGTCCACAAGCATTTTAATTCAAAAGCTTCACTTTGAAAGTTAATATTCCCATCAACCCACCTTAGAGGCTTTTCGGATGACTTTTGAAGCTGGCTTGATCTAGATGTAAAGCTCCATTTTCATGCAGAGACATTAGCAATGATATCCAGAAAGTTACATGCGACCTTTGACTTATTACACTGAATGGTGAACAGCAGACTATTCAGAATGCAGAAAGGACATTAGCTCCCTTCACTGTTATTTAAAATCAATTTTTTGTGTAAAATTTAAGTAGATTTTTTTTCTGACAAGCAAAAAGTGCTTTAATTCCATTTACCTTGTTGTAGACATAATTTAAAGTTTTGAAGATGCTTCATATTTAAAAAGTGGCAGCTTTTGCTGTCACACTTTAGCAAAGGAATACTAAATCTCAGGCTGTATATGTAAAATGAATGATGCTGTGCAGTGCTACTTAAGCAATAACATATTCAAATAGTAACAGCTTTTACTGTCACACACAAGTAAATAAATGCTGAACCTCAGGTAGCACATTTAAAACAGATGATGTTTGTCAGTGCTAGTTAGAAATGAATATATAATAAGTAATAGAAGTTAGTGTCTTATATGTTAAATAATTATTTTACTTTATAATATGTATAGTTAAATATAGTAACACGGTTTTCTTTTTTACTTATTCTTCTTAATATAAATATTGTTTTGTTTTTAATTCTCTCATCTCTTTTTTCAATTCTTATTTTATATGCAGTAGTAGAACGTTGCCACTAGATGTCATGGGCTGGCAGGTCTGTGGCTTATATGGAAAACATATTAAGTCAGGAACACTAGTTTCCCTGCATTTAGTTTTTAATGCATATATTGTTGAGAACTTTATGCTGGTTATTGAAAATTGACCATAACAAATGACATTTCAAATTGTCTTAGAAATATCATATAAATCATTATAAGTACTTCAGTAATGTACAATATGTCTTAAGCAATGTCAACATATAAAATTCTTTCTCTGAATGTAATTGGGCTAAATAATCCAATGAAGAGAGGGAGTGTTAACAAATTTTCCTTGCAAAAGGAAGATATAGTTTTATCTTCAAGAAATGCACCTAATATCACAAGATTTAAACAGGTTATTGCTAAAAGATTATGTAAAATTGATCAGCTCTCAATTTAAACATAAAAGAAGGGGTGTGTTAATTCTATGGAAAGAAAAGGCTTACAATTACCTGAGGTTATAGACCTTATACAGATAATGATGGTATGTTAGGGTTAGTGGTAATTAAACCTGGGGAAAAAGATTTATACACTTATTAACTCTTACTGAATCCCCGGAATTGGTACAAAAATAGTAAAGAGATATTTAGACATCATGACTTTGTACTCTAGAGGGGAGATAAATTCTATCAGGTGATTTTACTTGCGTTTTATCTCCTAATGACAACACAAATATGTAGTTCTTTAAAAATTGCCCCTATAGCAAGCCACTTAAGCAATTATATCAATTCAAGAAATTTAAAAGATACATAAGATATAAAATTATCCTCTTCCATAAAATTTTCTCACTATTTATATAGGTTTGGCATGCAGACTAATATTGACAAAGTATTAAGTAACTAGTTCTTTACTAGCAAAAATAGAAGATGTATTGATTGTATCCTGCTCCTTATCAGACCACAATGCTATTACTTTTAATATAACTTTTTATACTGAGGTCTTAATCTTTTGAAAGAGAATTCCAGCTTTTATTACAAAAAGAAAAGAATGGATTCTGAAAGAAATAAACCAATTTATGGACCAATTTATGGAAGTAAATAATAATAGAGAGGTATTGGATATGATTTTGTGGGATACCTTAAATGTAGTCTTATATGGAAAAATTAAAAGCTGGTACTTGTTAAGAAAAGAATGAGACAAAATTCTAGCCAATATTCAGAATGAAATTGACAGCCTAAAATGAAAACTTACACCTAATGATAAAAAAGTGTTAGACATCATTAATTCTGTTAAATATATTTCAAGAAGTCAAAAACATGTCTAATGTTCACTCTCATTGAAATTTTCTCTTGTTTCTCCTATTTTAAAACCTGTTAAGGAACCCATCTCTTGCTGTTCCTATAGAAAACAAAAATAAACCCACCCACCCCCGAATTAACAGTGATTTCATGGGAAAGGCAAAGGTTGGGAGAAGAGATAGAACAATGTGCAACAATGGAAAAGATGAACAGTGGGAACCATAAAATTAAGACATCAGAGAATGGGGTAGTATATTTTTTATTTTTTTATTTAACATTTGTTAACTGGGAAAGTCCGACTTGGAACAAAGGCAATTTTCTGCGAAGGCCCGGGGAGAAAGGCTCCATATGCATGTCTTTATAATGTGGGAGGAAACCGGAGCACTCGGAGGAAACCCACACGAATGCAGGGAGGACATGCAGACTCCGCACAGAAGGCACCCCAGCCGAGAATCAAACAGGAGAACCTCTTGCTGTGAGGTGACAACGCTACCGCTGCACCACTGCGCCATCCATGTACATATATCATATATTTCATATACATATGAGGGATATAAACACTAGCCTAAACATAGCAGAGAGTTATTTTAACCTGTTTTAAAAAAGGCTTGAAATTTGTTCCTGGGAAGAGAAATGACCCAGCTGATGTCTTAAAAGAATTAAAAGTTTTTACAAGGAAGTTAAATCTAAACCTTCTATTTAAAGAGAAAGGTAATGGAAATGAAATTCAAACTGAAAATAATGTAGATACATCAAAAAGAAAATAGTGTATTTAATCCCCCTCTCCTCCCCATGGTTGCCACTTTTGAAAAGGTATGCAATAATGACATACATCAGGTGTTGAAAAAACAAAAATAAATTAACAGAATCTAACTAGAGAGGAAAATGATTTAATGAAGCTACTTTGAAGTAACAGACACCTAAGAATCATGAAACCTGATAAAGGTGGTAGTGCTGTTTTAGTGGACAAAATGGATTATATAACTAGTATGAATGCAATTTTGAGTGACACAGAAGTTCAAAAGGGTTTCCAATAATGAAGTTAATTTAGCAAAAAAATGTATTTATTCCTACAGGACTCATTATTACAAGGGACTATAAATGAGAAAATATATAACCTTTTACATAATGAAATCACAGTAATACCCACAGTTTTTGGAATCCCCAAAATACATAAAAATGTAGAGAAACCACCATACAGGTTAATAGTGTCAGCACATAACTCAATGACAAATGTAAAATAAATAAAATAAAATATTCATTAGGAGTTTTTGTTGATGCTTAAGGAATGTGTAAGCAATGTAGAATACATACTGAAGGATTCATGGCATTTTTTAAGCCAAGTGAGACAAGAATTGTATAGTGATTCTAGTAGTTTCACTACCGTTGATGTGGTGGATTTGTTTTTCTCTGTCCCCCATAAAGAAGGAATTGAAATGTATCGGGAGACAGTTTACAAATTAAGTACATTAGATTTTATTAAGACAGATTTTATTTGTGACTTGATGGAGATGATTTTGAAGTGTAACTATTTCTGGTTTTAGGATGAATATTCCAGGTAGACATCTGGAGTGCCAATGGGAGCTAGTCGTGCCCCAGCATATGCAAATATCATTATGTGTACACAGGAAAAGAAATATATTATGACAAGTAAGTTCAGGAATCACTGGAACTTGTACCTACATTTTTTGGATGATATATTTATTTTATGGAAAGTATCAAATGAAGTCAGGGATGAATTTGTACCATATGTTAATGAATTACCCTGCCTTCTTTTTTTCACCTACAAACATTCTGACTTAAATATAAGCTATTTGGATTTGGAATTATCTTAAAACTTTGTGACACAAAAAATTGAATCTAAAATTTACAAGAAGAAGACATTTTCAAATATTTATTTAAATTTTTACAGCTGCCATCCAAAACATACTAAGAATATTTTAAAGGACAGTTAATGAGAGCCACTAGAATGTGCTGAGATATTGACTTTTTTGAGGCAGAGGTAGTTAAATTGTTGGAAATGTTCATAGAAAGGAGCTATCATGTAGATTTATTAAACAAAGTGATTGTGGAAGTTAAGGAAGGATGGGGTACTAGTTACAAAGACTTGCTAGGAACACAAGAACCATTCAAAAACTTTGCAAGGAAATTTCAGTTGAAAAATGATGCATATTTAAATGCTATGGTCATCCCTTGTGGGCTTTATTCAAAAGACATTTGTTTGCTATTTGCTGTTCAAACACATTGAACTGTTTTTAGTTTTATAAGAATTTACTGTAAACATCAAAATGCTCTGTTTAAAATCAGCAGGAAGAACCACAGTCTCCATATTGGAGAATTTATACTTGGAAGTTCTTGCATAAATGTTTTTTGATATCACACAAAATTGCAATAATGTATAAAAAGAATGATATAAAATGTTGGAGATGTAAATCAGTAGATGCTAACGGGTTTTGCATGATTATGACTTGCGGTATGGTATCTTCATTTTGAAATTACTTTAGACATTTTTGTAAAACCCTGTGGAATGATAACTGCATAATTTCTGATTATGTCATTCTGTTTAATGTACCAGTTCCAGAAGTTATGCGCAAAACTCAAGTGCATACATTGTGGTTAATCCTAGCAGTACTGAGGAAAGTTATAATGAAAAACTGGAACTCTGAATATGATCTCTTATTTAATAATGAATTTATTTATTTAGCCAAATCATTATGCAATAAAGAAATCTCCACCATAAAGTTTAGAACAAAAAACTTAAGCCATAAACCAATTAATTGGGAGAAACTGCATTTTTTGGAGAAATATTAAATAATTTCCTTATTGTATATGTAGGCATATATATTGTGTTGGACTTTATATATAGTTAAACACAGTTATATATGTAAATATTTGTTTGATCATTGTTTTTCTTAAAAATAAAAACATTTTTAACAAAAAAAATAAATAAAAATAAAAAAACAGCAGTTCTCCAAGAGGGTGAATCTTTGACAGTCAAAATAAAAAAAATGGCTAAATTGTAAAATGTGATATATGATTATATTCAGACACTGCAAATTATAACACTAGTACACCAGTAGAGCCAGCTGTCTTACTGCTACTAGTACTTTTTTTAATTTTTCATTTATGGTGAAGGAGCCAAACATGTTTTAAGCATCCACAACTGAAACAGACAGAAGGTCTAAGTTGGTCACGTTTTCTATTGTGGCTAGATCAAAATATAATATTTACCAAACCCCTTGAGAATATTAGCTACTATCTGTCATCTATAGGACTATACAGTCCACTTCATGGTATCCCAGTGGGAAGGCCAGTGGTTTCTGAGGTGCAGCAATACTATAAAAATATTTCAGTCAGGGGATCATATTAAAAAAGTGGAGTAATGGGCTAATCCAATACTGGCCCATTAAAGCCACAGCCTGTGAGTTACAGAACATATGAGAAATATAATATGTTAGTTATACAAAATATAGAAATTAGTGTGTTTTATTATAAGGCCTCCCAAAACATATCCACTAGTTCCAAAATGTTGTTGTCATTCTCTTCAACTTGTCCTTTGATTTGTTGTATTTGATCAATTTATGTTGATTGTTATGACATTTTTGTGTTATTAAAATATGGTTTCCTTGCATTTTTTTTATGTTGGTGAAAGAACACATTTTTTATTGAAATTGCATTTTCTTTATTTTTCCCTGGACATTTTGGTGTCATGGGTTTCTTAAGGCTTGTTCATACCCGTGTTTTCAATAGTAAAGCTTTTCATCAAATTTTTGTTACATACTCAGAGAAAGTCAGACATTTGTCATAACTCTCATCAAACTACATCAGTTTAACCCACTCATGAGGAATGTGTTTCCTGCAAACTTGCACTAACCACATGGAATCATTTCTCTCTCTCTTCAAATAAGGTCTCAAAACACTCTTGACAAAAATAAACTGAGAGAACATCTGCTGGAGGAGTCTGTATTTTCTTGTTTAAAAATCACTGGTTGCTGAGTAATAATCCACTATTCACTCATTACTGCAACTGTAGTGTTGACTCCAATTCTAATTATGTTGGTAATGAGCAATAACTCTTGTAAAATGTAATATATTTCACAAAAAAATTGTAATACTAGAAAAAGAAAACTAAACAGCAATGTTTCAGTTTGCCTTTCACATACATGGTATTATCTAAATAGAAAGTATGAGTCCATAGCAGAAACCGTGACTTCTTTTTTAGGGTAGTCTAATGTTTAAAATGGTACAGTGCTCTGTGATGAAAGGTATGCTGAGCCATGCAGAAACATCTTTGTAAGACAAGCAACTCATTCACAGAGCTTTCCTTTTACTTTAAGCAAACTGAAATGCTCATAAAGAAATGGTTTCTGCACTGGGGAGCCAGTATTTCCAAGCAGGCTGAGGACCATGCACTGTTGACCTTTCAGCAACCAAAAGCAAGGAGATTGTCAGCTCCTGAACGGCTCTGAGTACTTCTTATTGGCTGTCAAATGTTCTAATTCTTATCAGCTATTAAAGCTTTAATAATATATGGTAGAGAAGATGAAACTACTTTTATTGAGCTGGTATACATGAAATAAAAAAATGAAAAATAATATATGCTGCCACACCCTCCTCTCAAGATTACAATCAGTTTTAACAACAGTCAAGTGCTTTCATTTGTTATATTTTTTCTGCTATAAATTATCAGCATTAGCTCCACCTCTTATGTATTATTTCACTGTATTTGAAAATATTTAGTGAACATGATTTGTGATATTTAGTACAAAAAATAGCAAAAAAGTTTTATTATTTTTTAATTTAACAGAAGAAAAAAGTAAAGGTTGTTAAGGTCTTTGTTACAAGACAAAACAATGTGAATACTGAAATCCAACAAGGGAGGGGAGTTGTCATTAATAATTTTGACTATTCAGAGAAGATGATGAATTACTTGAACAATGGATATTAACTTCCATTCCAGCCATTTGTCTGTAAAAACGTTTTTTATAGTAAAACTGGTTTATGGTTACAAGAGTTGTACAGTGAATATAACTTGTCTAACAATTTTTATGACTTTTATGTGATTAAGAACCCACTAGGTCTTCAATTTTTGGAATTCCTAAATTGCACAAGAACAGTGTAATCCTTTGTTGCAGCCTTATGTAGCTCTTGGTGGTTCCTAAATTTTAACCTAGTTGACAGGATGTTCATTGTTTTTATCTAAATTACCACGTTAGATTTTTGGAAAGCTACATATTTGTTACCATTGAAATAAAGGATTTATTTTAGCTATACCTCATGGAAAAGGAAAGGAGTGAAATTTTGGTATATGATAAGACTTTGTCTCATAATGAAATTATTTTTTTTCTCAAAAAAATTTTTTTATTTTTCAAATACAGTTGAATACATTCCATAGTATTTGTAAATATCTTAAATAACTATGTACACTATTTACATCAGCCTGACACTATAACAGAGCTCAATATATACAATTACTTTATAGGTATAACAATCCAGTTATCAGAGTGTATTGGTTCAGTTATTGTAAAGTGTCAATCAATGATAAGACTTTTTTTCCATGAATTAATAAATGGCTTAGGATGAATCCTTAATTCTTTAATTTAATTTCCAACAATGCTGTGGTCTCCAGTAGGCTGTAGTAGTCTTCCAAAGTCAGTATTGGATTTGTATTCCATCTTCTTGTTATACACTTCCTTGAGATTGCAAGTATTGTCCATACTAGATACATACTTGACTCATTCAAATGAGGACCTTCATACACATTTAACAATACTAGAGCTTTAGATAAGTTAAACGATTAATTAAATATTGCTTCTAAAAAGTTTTTAATACCATTCCAAAATGGCTTAATTTTAACACAGGCGAAGAAAATGCGAGTCCAATCTGCATTGAGTATTTGCTCACACCTCCAACATATTCCATTTGTGGAAGAATTAATTTTAGTAATTCTATATGAAGTTAAAAATGCTCTCTGCATGCATTTCCAATTAAAAACTTTCCAGTATTATGTAAAGGATGTATGTTTTATTGATAATAAAATATTTGATTTAATTTCTTCAGTTAACTGTAATGAGTGTCCTTTTGTTATATAATTCCAATATGAGGATTTGGGTGTTGTTTTATAATTTATCACTATCTTGTAAAATTTCAAAATACTATTTCCCATGTCATAATCATTATACGTGATTTCATATAGGTATTTCGTAAGTTTATGTATTTCTTTAAATGAAGAATTACTAATTATTCTGCATAAATCTTGTGAATATATCAAAATGCTTTGCATAGTTAGCCAATCTTGTTGTGGAATTTTGTATGTTGTTTCTATTGCTTGCATATCCAGAACTTTTAGTTCTTTGATACATTGAAACCAACAAACAAATCCTTTCTGTTCCCAGGAATTAATTATTTCTCTGTATATTTTATGTGGATAGCTCCTTGTAACTATGAATGCTGTTAAAAGATCAAACCATATTTTTAAATCTATATTTGTATTAATGTTTTTCCTAAATGAGTCAATGTAATAATTAATCATATGCATTTTAGTGGGCTTAGTTATGTTATATTGCATACTAATACACAATACATGCCATGGCAAATTGTTTTTATCTGTTATCTGAAATTTTTTTTTATAAATCAAATTCATTTATTGATATTACAGTTAGTAATTCTTTCCAATTTGCAGAATAATTTGGACGTATCCAGTCTGGGATTGTTTTAGATACTGATACTTTTATATATGTTTCTATATCAGGAAAGTTTAATCCTACCTGTTTCCATGGTCTTATATGATGTATTAAAGCTATTCTGTTTCTTTTGGGAAACTATAAAAATGTTAAGCATGAGTTTATTTCTTTGAGTATATTCATTTCTAGTAACAGTTGTATTGCCAAAGCTATATATAGAATCTTGGGTAGTAAAACCATTTTTATTAACTGTAGTCTATCTTCAAATGTTAATATTATTTTGTTCCACTTTTTCACAGAGATTTTAATTGTACTGATGATATTATTATAGTTTTTTGAGACTAATTCATTATTATCCATACATAACTCAATTCCCAGATTTTTTAAGGTAGATTCTTGTTTCCCTATAATGTGATTCCCCTTCGTCTGCAATTCTTTTTTTTATTTAAAAATAAAAAAAATGATTTTGATTTATTGAAATGGAGTCCTGAAGTCCTGTAAAATGTGTCAATTAAAATATCTAATCTTTCTAATGTCTGTTTTGTATTAGATAATGTTAATAATATGTCATCAGCAAAGAGTATTACTTTAGAATTGTATTGTTCATAAACATCTACTCCTTTGATTTTTGCATTGTTGAATCTGCCAATATTTCTATAGCCAAAGCAAATAGAATCAGTTGCATAGGACATTTTTCTTTAGCACCCTTTGTTATATGTATAGATTCAGAGATGAAAGGACCTAACGTAACATACACTAAATTATTTGTATATATACTCTTTAGTAGATGAACAAAGGAAGGGGGAAATTCAAAGAATTTTGAATAAATAGTCCCAATCTAGGGAATCAAAGGCTTTCTCTATATCTAAGCCAATTATGTGTTTCTTTATTAACATAATCTATAAGAGAAATTATCCTTTTAACATTGTCATGTGTGTGTCTATGATATATAAATCAAGTCTGATCATTATTTATTGTTTTGGATAGTGGTATTTTCATTCTGCTAGTTAATATTGTCATAAATATCTTATAGTCATTATTTAATAATGATATAGGGTCTATATGAGGTACAGAGGTTTGGGGATTTGTTTTCCTTTAGGATTGGTGTGATTAAGGAATATCTCCAAGAAGGTAGTATTAAAGCTTGTGACTGAATTTCTAATAGAGTTTTATGGAAGAGGGATAGTATCTTTGAAGGAAAAAGTTTATATATTTCCATAATTATGCCGTCTATAACTGGAGCTTTATTATATTTACCCTCTTTTATTGTATCTGTAATTTCTTTGTAGGATATGGGTGGATGCAAATCTAGTCTTAATTTTTCTGGTATTTTTTTTATATTAGAACATTTTTCATCTAGATTTAATTGATTGATATGAATATTTTCTTTTTGGAAATGTTCCATACAGTGATTTCTATAGGCATCAAGCATGTCACCTGTATCCAAGACATTTTCCCCTTACTTTTCATGGAAGATGCTTTTAATGTTATTAGCTTTTGATTGTATTTTGATTCTTGTGGATAAATTATGTAGTTATTTGGGAGAAGTGGCCAAGGTATTAATTTTTAGTTTTTCTAAAGCTAAACTAGTTTTATGTGTTAGAATTTTGTTGTACTTATTGTTAAATATTTCTACTTTCTTAAAGAGATAAATAAATTAATGATATGGGACTCATTAAAAGCTTACATAGATGGTAAAACCCTAACTTGGTATAAAAAAAAATTAGAGAATGGGATTCTGAATTATTAGATCTACAATCCTAACTTTTGTCAGTAAAAGCTGAAAAAAATCAAAATCATTTGGAGATGAAAAAGAAAGTAGAAGTATTACACAATAAATACAATGAAATTCTAACCCATAAAACTAGTTTAGCTTTAGAAAAACAAAAAATGAATACCTTGCCCACTTCTCCCAAATAACTACATAATTTATCCACAAGAATCAAAATACAATCAAAGTTGTTGTTGTGTCTTTTGGCTTTTCCTGGTTAGGGGTCGCCACAGCGGAACTCCGGTCTGCTAAAGATTGGCAGTAGATTTTTACATGCTGAGTTGCCGACCCTGATGCACAACCTTCATCAAAGGTACGCCCATTCACGCATGTCTCCACACAGAAAATGCTCTAGCTGAGAATCGAACAGGACATCTGACTGTGAGGCGACAACGCTACCGCAGCACCACCACCGCAGTCATAATACAATGAAAGTAAACAACAATACAACTTTAGGTATTGCCACCCTGTACATACCACCTAGTAGCAATAGCCCTATTTTGGAAGATATTTTTGCCTGGTTCACTTCCAACATAAACAATGAGACAATATTCTTAGGCGATGTCAACATTAACTGGTCTTCTATTGACTCATCTACCCCTTCTCAAAGCATCAACCTATATCAATTCATTCAGCTAATCAAAATCCCTACTAGACCCAATAAAGATTACACC
The DNA here is from genome assembly GCF_019279795.1 of Protopterus annectens. Lineage (NCBI taxonomy): Eukaryota > Metazoa > Chordata > Ceratodontiformes > Protopteridae > Protopterus > Protopterus annectens. The sequence continues at coordinate 371,276,912 of NC_056749.1, forward strand.
ACAGGTAGCATGCTTGACTGGATACTAGTCTCCCACCCAAACCAAATTTCTGATAGTGGTACTCTCCCTGACTCCCTTAGTGACCTCCCTGCCTACATATGCCATTCCCCTCCCCCCTCCTCCTTCAACACAAACACATTACTACCTGCACCATGCAAAACTTCAACCCCCTACTCTCCTCTAATGCCTTAAAACAGATAGACTGGAACCCTCTAAGGTCCATTCCTTTAGACGCCGCTGTCTCTCTCTTCAATAGAATTTTCACTAATCTACTTAACCACTTTGCCCCCTGTAGAACCAAAAGACTCAGAGCCAAAACAGCCCCCTGGCCAACCAAAGACACAAAACTACTTATGCATCTCCAAGACGAAACCTGGAAATGATATAAAAAAATGCAAGACTCCCAACTCTCTTACCGAATACAAGCAACTGTGAAAACAAGTTAAAAAACAAATAGCCACTGACCGTAAATCCTACTATCTTAAACTTCAAAATAATCATAAAACCAACCCCAAAAAGTTTTGGAGAAGCATTACATCAATACTATCCCCAGGTAAAAAAGAGAACCCTTGCCCTGACCCAGAAGCACCTGACCTCCACCTAGCTACCCAATTCAACTCTTTTTTCATTGATTCCATAGGCAAACTCACCTCCTCATTCCCTAACAATACCCCCCCAACATAACTGAAACCAAAAATTCAACCCCCAATAACTCTGAGTCCTCCCCATTTACTCTCAAATCCATTCCTACCCACACTATAATAAAGCTCCTACTAAACTTAAAACCTTGTTATAATGCCCCAGATGACATTCCATCCAACTTTCTCAAACTAGCCACTGATGGCATAGCCCTTCCCATAAGCATCATAATCAATCACTTCATCCAGGAGTCCTACATATCACACCTCCGGAAAAAAGTCTTCATCATCCCCCTCTACAAAGGAGGCAACAACTGTTCAATATCCAACTTTTGCCCTATTGCTATCTTATCCCCTATCTCTAAGATACTGGAAAAATGTATTCACCTGCAACTTTTACCTTACCTACTGGCAACCAACTACTGACCCCTACACAACATGGCTTTAGACAAGGACATAGCACCACCACTGCCCTCCTTTCCTTCTTTGAAATCATCAGCTCTGCTCGCGACTCTGGTAACATAGTTTCTACCCTCCTCCTCGACTTATCCCAGGCTTTCAATACAGTCTCTCATGAGCTTCTGCTTTCTAAACTCTCCCATCTTAATCTCTCCTCCTCTTCTATCAAATGGTTCACCAGCTATCTTTAAGCCAGGGAACAAGCTGTAAAATGGAACTACTGTACTTCCTCTTTCCTTCACACCCCAACAGGTGTACCTCAAGGCTCTATCTTGGGTGCCTTAGTATTTAACATTTTTATCAATGATTTCCACCAAAAGATCCCTAATGCTAAACTGGTACAATATGCAGATGACTCAACTATCATCTGCTCTGCCAGAACTCTTCCCATATTAATCAACCTTACTCAAGAGGCCTTCTTCTTAACTAAGTCCTGGATGCTTGACAATCATTTGACCCTAAATACCTCCAAATCCAAAATAATGATCTTTACCCCTTCTAGACATAAAGCTGTTGACAAAGCGCCCTTCTTTATACTCAGTCTAAACAAAACATCTATTGAAACAGCTCCCCATACAAAACTTCTAGGCATCCTTATTGATGACCAGTTAAAGTTTGACATCCACCTACAAGCCAATATAAAAAAAACTCATCAAAAACTTGGAATGCTTTATCGCCACAGATGCTACCTTTCTCTGTCTTCTGGATAACTCCTATCTACCACCTACCTCATACCCTCCCTTTTGTATGGAGCTCCACTACTCACTCATCTCCAATCAACCCTGAAATCTAAACTTTCCTCATGCTATAATAAAATTTCCAAGTTTGCCACAGGATCCAAATCCTCCACTCATCATTGTAACTCCCTCCATGCTCGAAACTGGTTGGAACTTACAGGCTACCTAAATTTCATTGAACTAACAGCAGCACACAAGCTAATTTTTAAACCCTCTAGGTGTCCATCATTCTCTTCTTCCTTAAAACTTCACCAGCCACACAGAACACTTAGATCCACAAATCAGAACCTATTGGAACTTTACAAGCTGTTACACTCACCAGGGCAACTACTATCATTCTCCCTTGCTAGATTATGGAACACTTTTCCCCCTCACATTAGAACTATCCAGAATCTCCCTTCCTTTAAAACCTTACTTCACTCTCACCTCTCCTCTCTCTGGGAGTGCTCCTGTACCCATTCTACCTGAATCCTGATACCTATCTCTATTTTATCCTACTCACAATTCTGCCACTGATTAAATTCCTTTGTCTAAAATTATGTTGTACTAAACGAACATGAATTTTTTGTTTCTTGTAAATATCTTATAAGTGGTTGACTTAGCTGATATATTTCAATGTTTTTATAATATTGCCATTCTGTATACTGAATGTTAAATTGTTGCTCTTATATGCTGTACTAATATATTTTAATATTGTCTTTCTGTCTGGAGGTTTTCTCCTCGGGCCTCCATTGAAAATGGGCTACCTAGGCCCAATGGACTTTCCCGGTTAACAAACTGAAATAAATAAATAAATAAATAAAATAATATAAATAAGGCCTTCTTTATCTTCATATTTATAAATGATTTCTGGATTAATCACATTTGTTTTCCATAAAATTGTTACCCCTTTTGTCTTTGTCTTATAAGTGGATTGCACCAATATCATATATTCCTTAGGATTCCATTTGTAATTGTCATTTGTTTTGAAATGAGTTTTTTGAAGGAAGACAATTTGTGCTTTGTTCAGTTTTAAATATTTCAGTAGATTTGATCTCTTGTTAGGATTGTTTAAGCCACTGGTATTTAAAGATAATAAAGTTAAATCCATCTTAGGTTATTTAGACTATGTATTTTATGTTTTATTGTAACTATTAAACATTTTCCTCTGATAACTATAAAGTATATGTTTGAGCTTTTAAAAGAAATTATCAGTTTTATACCTTGAGTGTTTACCAATAAAGTAATGTTTTGGTCAGGCATACTAAAAATGTTTTTGTGAAATAAATTTAAATTAATAAATGTTAATACTAAGATCCGCACTAGCCATGGAATGAAAATCATTCCTAATCTGATGGATAAACCTAAGTCCATCACATTATCACTCATACCTTGACAATCCAGAACATCTGAGCTTCATAAATTGAATTATCATATGGAGAATATTTATAATAGGAATAAGCAATATTTATATTATTTTGAACAGAGTACTATTAATGATTAGACAGAATTCTAATACAATTTAAATGTCGACTTATTGTATAAGCAATTAATATTTACATGAAAGATAGATGACAAGCAATTCAATCATAGTAAAATAGGATGTATTATATATAAAATCTCAACAAAAGATTATAGCACACAATAATTTAACATTCACCTTTATTGATGAAGTCTTTCAAAATGTATTACTTAATATAAATAGATGGCAATAATATTTATACCTAATGTTTATAATACAATGTATCTTACTGGATATATCAGAAGTTATATTTTATTGTTTGCCAGCATTTAAGTAATCACTTTATTTGTTGATAACTTATTCAAACCATCAAGTTTGTTTTATGTAAACATTGATGAAAGTTAGTGCATTTTAATTATCAGTGCATCCCTCTTCCCCCCATTTCCTACACATAAGGATTTTTATATCTGTCATTTCTTATTATAAAATGAGTGAAATTATAGGTTAAAAACAACAAATTCACTTACTGTGATTAATGATTACGAGTTCCCTTTCCATGTTCATAAATTGCCATTTTATGGCATATACTGAAAGTTTTTAGATTTAAATGACAACATTTTATTTTGTATAATCAGCAAAGGTTAAACTGAGTGATTATTGTCAATTTAATACTATTTATTCAGAATGTGATTGGCATATACTGAAAGTTTTCAGATTTAAATGACATTTTATTTTGTATAATCAGCAAAGGTTAAACTGAGTGATTATTGTCAATTTAATACTATTTATTCAGAATGTGATTGTTCGCAGTGGTGGTGCTGCGGTAGCGTTGTCACCTCACAGTAAGACGCTGTCCGGTTCGATTCTCAGCTAGAGCTTCTTCTGTGCCGAGACATGCGTAAATGGGCGTACCTTCGTTGAAGGTTGTGCATCAGGGCTGGTAACTCAGCACGTAAAAATCAACTACCAATCATTAGCGGACCGGAGTTCCGCTGTGGCGACCCCTAACCGGGAAAAGCCGAAAGACACAACAAAAAAAATTCAGAATGTAATTGTTACATTCTGTGACATTCCTAGTTCAGGCTTCTATTGTTTCCCTTGAACAACTTTGTCATTTTGATGTCATGTATAAAACATTAGTTACCTTGGTAACAGCTTAAGTATTATGTATGATCAAGATGTGTTATAAAACCACAATTCAAGTTAAAGCAATTATATGACTTGTTATGCACATTTACTTATATGAGAAAGTCATCATGCTTCCCCTTGATGTTCAATCTAGTGTATGTCATTTATTACAAGTTAAAATGGTAGTGTTATTGTACTCAAGCCCATGTTATTAAATCCTGTCTAATATCTAAATTCAGCAAACTGCTTCATCTTATATGACGATTATATATTCTATGTCTAAATTTACTAAAATCATACAATACATAACTATTGTGTGTGTTTATTTTTTTTTGCTGTTGCTTAGTTATTTGAGAGACCTCAAGCTGTAATGTTTATTCTTATTATTAGCTCCTTCCAAGCATGTTTATACAGTCCATAGACTTTAAATTATGAGACCCTTCTAGTTTCTTATTTGTTATATTTCCATCCTTACATACATACATATCAGTACTTCAAGCACAGGCAGTAATGCCCATCCAGTTTTGCCAGAATACGATTCACTAATTCATCTGGTGTGTTTCCAGGCTGTTTTTAAAATATCCAAACCAATATTTGTTCTGTTCCATTTTACCAGCACGTTCCATGCAGTGGCCAGTTTGCCAGTGAACCACTCAACACACCCTCCATTCCCACAGATATTTCCACAAAGCAAATCCAATGACTCTCCAGCACTTCCTGGTGACCCCAAACACCCTAGAATCGGCTATCCCCATATGCCCAATACTTCCGAGCAAGATCACCTCCCAGACCATTGCAAAGGGTTCTACAGAAGACCAAGTGCTCTTAGTCTTTCACAATAACTCAGACTTCCATTCTTATGTAAGTCCTTAATGTGTTTGGACCAAAATACATTTTAAATATAAAATTGTGCATATTTATTATTTTTTTTTTATCAAGAATCAACTTAATGAGCTAAACAAAGTGTTGGGAGACCACTAGTATGTGTAAATGTGGTTTAAAACAGCCGTTTTATTTTATATATATATATATATATATATACATATATACATACATATATATATACATATATATATATATATATATATATGTATATATATATATATATATATATATATATATATACATATATATATATATATATATATATATATATATATATATATATATATATATACATATATATATATATATATATACATATATACATACATATATATATATATATATATATATATATATATATATACATATATACATACATAGGATAACAACTTTTTTCATTTCAATGGGGATATATACAAACAAGTTAGAGGGGTTGCTATGGGAACAAAAATGGCCCCAGCTTTTGCTAATGTTGTTTTGAGTGAATGGGAATTGGATACCCTTATACACCTTCCAGGATTTGAGCTCACAGAACATTATTGTCGTTTCATTGATGATATTTTTTTCATGTGGAAGGGGACTCACAGACAACTAAAGTTATTCATAGACTCGTTATCAGAAAGTATAGGATTTTTACAGTTTGTTTTAGCCGACAAAGGGTCTACAGTCCATTTTTTAGACATCACCTTGTCCATTGATGACAACACGGGTGCTTTGTCATCCAATATATTTCGGAAAGAGACATATAGAAATAGTTATTTAAACTTTGATAGTCAGCATCCCGGGTTTATGAAAAAGAATGTGGTTAAGGGGCAATTTGTGCGGTTATCTAGATTAATCAGCGAAGATGCGGTCTTTGAAGTAGAATGTGATTTTTTATCATCTTTATTTCTCCAGAAAAAATATCCAGTGTGGTTGATTGATAACAATAGAAGGGAAGTGACTATTAACAGATATACTCGGTTCAAACCTATTTTACTATTTGGGTTTACACCTAACAGATCAGTATCTACCGTAGAAGATGATGGTTGGAGTAATAGTTTTACACTTCCTATTAGTAGAGATATGTATCAGATTAGAGATATTTTAAATCATAACTGGAGGAT